>NW_023397063.1:0-69605 GCF_011125445.2 Fundulus heteroclitus | reverse complement strand
TCGGCTCGGGGTCCTGCGCCTTCTGATGACGTCACTATACATGATTGGTTTAACGTTTGCACATTACACAAAATATTGTGATTGGTCTGGACAACTTACTAAAGTAATTATAGCGGGATTTAGGTTTTATTCGAGAGCGGGATTGCGGTTTGTAAACGGAAAATTTTACAAAGAAATTCTCCATGGTCCCTGCGCCTCCCGATGACGTCACCTTATGGCAACACCACTCAAACAAACTACATTGAGCCCACGGTCTGCATTTGTAACGAATCAATTTTATTTTGTTAATTTAGCGGTTTCTTTTTTCTAAAAAGCTTCAGGCTTAAAGATGAACATAGAAAAATGTGAAATCTTAGCAATTCAAAATAATCAACCCACTTTAATCGATAAAAATGATGTACAATATTTCAATTCAATTCAATTCAATTTTATTTATATAGCGCCAAATCATGAAACATGTCATCTCAAGGCACTTTACAAAGTCAAGTTCAATCATATTATACAGATTGGGTCAGATTATACAGATTGGTCAAAAATGTCCTATATAAGGAAACCAGTTGATTGCTTCAAAGTCCCGACAAGCAGCATTCACTCCTGGAGAACCGTAGAGCCACAGGGAGAGTCATCTGCATTGTACATGGCTTTGCTGCAATCCCTCATACTGAGCAAGCATGAAGCGACAGTGGGAAGAAAAACTCCCCATTAACGGGAAGGAAAACCTCCGGCAGAACCGGGCTCAGTATGAACGGTCATCTGCCTCGACCGACTGGGGTTACAGAAGACAGAACAGAGACACAACAAGAGAGACAAAAAAGCACAGAAGCACACATTGATCTAGTAATCTGTTCTACATTAGATGGTAGTAGCGGGTGAGCCGTCTTCTCTGGATGATGTCACAGTTAACAGAACGCCAGACCAGGTGTACCTACTATGAAGAGAAAAGAGAGAGAACAGAAAGAAAAGAGAGAGAACAGAAAGAAAAGAGAGAGAACAGAATTTAGGTATAATGATTAACAAGGACCACACTGAAAATGACAGAACAAATATTCAAAAAATCAACAAATATTTGACAGTTGGCTAAAGTTTTGGAAGAATATTGTCATAATTTCATCTGGAATAATAAAAAACATGTGATCAGAAAGAACGACATAGTAATATCAGTAGAAAAAGGAGGAATAAACATTATTGATTTTAAAGTGATGAATGCCGTGATAAAATTAAAATGGCTGCAGACTTTTATTAAAAATGAAAAGAGTTTATGGTTTAGTCTCCCTTCACAACTTTTTTTTTTTTAAATTGGAGGAAGGAAATTTCTCTTAAGATGTAACTTTGATCCTGCAGAATTACCGATTAAATTGTCAGACTACCACAGAAGCATTCCAAAATGATGTTAAAAGTTTTCATGCCTCGATTAAGTTACTGGAAAACAACCGTAAATTAGCTAAATAAATTTGATTTGTAACAAATGGAGACCACGGGCATAATATAGTTTGTTTTAGTGAAGTTGCCATATTATTGACGTCATCTGGAAGCGCAGGCCCCGAGCCAATCTGACCACCCGAGCCGATCTGGTACCTACACCGGTTTTGCTGCCGCCAAAGCCGTCTAAACCGTCTTTCCTCATCCAATAACAAGTAAATAAAATAAAAAAATGAAAAAAATTTCCATATCCATTTTTTTGTGTCGTTTATCCTGTTGGTTTTTGTCTGGCGCTGTTTTTCCCGGGCTTGGGGTAGACGTGATGACGTCATGTCGCAACCAGGAAGTGCTCCAAAGGCTAGACCGTCCCATTTACCAATGGCTGAGGATCCTCCGGAGCATCCTCCAAAGGCTGAGCAGGCTGGGTCCTCTGAAGGACGCAGCCTGCGAATTGAGACACAGCTAATGTATGAGACACCAGAAAAACATGTTGTCTGTGCTCCTCCAGTTCACAACTGTGACTTTTCATTGTTAGTTGCGGCGGTCACGGTGACACAAGAGAAAGAGAGAGAGAGAGAGAGCGACCAAAGATACGGCGGCCGGTTGACACGGGTGAGAGAGGCTTGGCTGAGGTGCCCCGGTGCTCGCGGAGGACATCTTGAAGTTTCCTGATTATCCTGCAGCCAACACACAGACATATTCCCAGCTCCCCTTTGCACTACATACATATGAACACGGCATAAAAAGAGCTCTTGTTGAGCTGTGCTCTCATTATTGTTTATTGTTAATTGTTTCTGTGGTAAAGATGACGTCACACTTACATGCTCACGTGACAAGATAATCAATGGCCTACACCTGTGTGGAAATAAATGCGTGTGCCCGTGAGTGAACGCTGATCACACGAAAAGGAATTTCAGACTAAATGTGTCTTAAATGGCGACGCGAAAAGCTGTGTAAGAAACTCTGCTAACAGCTCTAATTTATTTTATTTTGTTGGCCAGCTTTTATTTTATTTTTGAAAGGACAGTTAAGAGCCCTTTTTGTTGGACTCCTGAATGGGTGAATTTTTTTTTTTTGGAGTAGATACTCCAGAAGGGAAGGACAATATTTCCTAAAAATTTTATTTACAGGAGTTATCTCCTTTGCTAGTTTCAAAGAAGATTCTAAGTTGTTCTGTGAATTACAGCGCTGGATTGTCATTATAAGGTCCTTGTCCATACTATTGTTTTATTATTGTGTATTAATAAATGTTAAAAGATACTGAGGTGTGGTGTATTTCTGTTCCAGAAATATATTAATAAATTCTGGTTGATAGTAAATTGCTATCAGGACTCTGAGTATATTAGTTTGGTTACATATTGTTACATCCAGCTGCAATGCACGTGAGCATTGTTGCTTCAACAATAGCTCTCGCGAATTTCAATGGTGAAGTCGTCTGGAAATCCAAAATACTTGTTGTTGATGGCAGCTGTGTACAGCAGCTCCTATTGATTTAGCTGGTAAAGCGCAGTGCCTCAACGCACAAAGACGTCACAGGATGTAATGTCAGCCGGCCCCATAAACAGTTATTCAGACGACAATCTATGCTTTTATTTTCTTATTGATTAACGCTAAATTCATTAAATAACCACAAACATATTTGTTGTAGTTACAGCTATGAGCCACTGATTTTTCCTTGATGACCGGACTTCCCCTTTAAAACCAGCTCTGTGTGTGTGTTCTGTGTCCCGATTCATACAAGACAAAATCATGACACTCTGCCCTGTCAATACGGAACCTGTGGAAATACCCTTAGAAACTATTCCATAAGAGGCTATTTTTAAAACCCAGTTTGTGGATTATTTAACATTAAGGCTGCATGATGTATGGAAAATATTTAATTGTTATACAATTACTGAAAATTGGTGATGATATAATTATTATATTATTATGAAATCTAATTATATTGCCCCTTTCCTTCTTTACATGATGCAGATCTGCCCACCACTTCTCTTGAACTCTAGTATCTCAGTAACTAAGGATTTAAATACTATGTGGGCACTGAGGGCAGTTAAGAGTCCACCAAACTGGCTAAATATATTATCCATACACAAAGGGTGAATGTTTGACACATGAATTATAATATCCTACCTAACATTGGTTTTAGATAATCCCATGTGATTGTGATATTGAACACAAATTGTCTTACGTAGTGTGCGCTCCACTTAAACTGATGTGAAGGCCCACTTTGTTCATATCCACAGCACTTTTTGAATGTGATGGCTTGGAATGAAAGGTGAACAGAGTCAAGAGAACACAAATTATTAATTGGAAGAATATTTTTGCCTAGCCCTGCTGAATCACACTCAGTTTGTTGTTCCTTTCAATTCTGTTTTTAATCTTGACATTATTGACATCTAGTGGTGCAATATTGGTATTACAGTGTTTCAAGGCTATCCAGATCTTCAGAAGGATATCCAGAGTAGTGCAGCTGAAGCTTATGAAGCTCACTGTCACTGGCACACACACCACGACACAATGTACCGTGTACATGCACGTTGTAATCCTTGCATGCATTTACTGTTAATGAGTTGAACAGTCTGTGTGGCCTAATAAATGGCCAACAGATAGAAGTATAAAACCACTTCTATTCACTCTGTATTCAGTTATTTTTCATCACATTAAAGGTCCAATATGTAGCATTTAGTGTGTGTATTTACAGATGACAACTGCTCCCCAGGTGTGCCAGCTCGTGTTAGCTGGGCACAAAGAATGCAAAAACACTCACCCACTCAGTAGTTGTTGCTTTTTAAAATGACAGTAGTTTCATTTTTCAAATCAACTTTGATTTTAAAGCTAAAGATTGTCAGGGTGCTGTCTGACTGCTCCGGTTCTGAGACTTTCTCACAGGTGGTGTTGGTGATTGTGGGGGCGTGCCCCACACCTGCGGCTCATCGGGAGCAGAATCTGAGGCCTTCTTAAGCAGAGCTGTGACAGATGGGAGA
This sequence comes from Fundulus heteroclitus, assembly GCF_011125445.2. Lineage (NCBI taxonomy): Eukaryota > Metazoa > Chordata > Actinopteri > Cyprinodontiformes > Fundulidae > Fundulus > Fundulus heteroclitus. Next base: position 65,202 of record NW_023397063.1, on the reverse strand, counting down.
CACCGTGTGGTTTTTAAATCCGTGTTTAGGTTTCTTAGGAAAACAGGTCTAATAGGGAGATTATAGGGATTAGACATCTGGTTCATACTCCAGTCCAGAAGGTGGCGGTAATGCACCTGAAAGTTGTTTGCCAACCGCCATAAAACAAAAAGAAGAAGAAGAAGATGGGAGACACCGGAGCCTTAACCAGTCGTGGTATGACAAGGTCCTGGTCCTGGTCCTGGTCCTGGTCCTGGTCCTGGATCCCTATTCGTGAGTCTGTTGTCTTTTTCGCGCTGCATTGGATTTACTTCTGTTTTTTCCTGTTTTTGCTACAGTTTTGCGTGCTTGGATGCACATACCTGTTCCGGAGGTTTTTGTGAAGAGTGATCCGTGGATTCCTTTGCTCAGTTTTTCGTGCTGGCTCTCCTCCTCAAACTAGTTGGCAAATACCCAGCCGGGGTGAGGGCCCCTTCCCGGATACCCACGGACGCTCGCCTGCTCAGCCCTCTGGTCACTCCATCTGTCTCTTCAGCCTGCGGTAGTTGCCTCGGGTTCCTCGCCAGACTACATCTGCCGCCCTCCAATCAGCACCCACACATCAGAGTAGACAGTAGTACCTTGACCATAACCTCCCCAGTCCGACACTCACCGACTAAGGGTAAGCCGCGTATTATCCACAATGCGCTGTTCTCATCTTCTCATTTGGTCTCCTTCCTTTACAGTCAACCCCGCCCAGACGTTCAGGCCTCGATCCCGACGTCCAGTCATAGCTCCGTGTATTTGCTCTGTTCCTTTAATAAAAACTCTTAAACTGAGTGCTGGTCTCCCTAATACTTTCTGCATGTGGGCTAAAGTGCTAAAAACCATGACAAAGATGAGATCTAATTTTTGTTTAGTTTCACACTAACGAAAACAAGATGACGCTAGGTTTTTGCCAGTCTGTTAAATTACTGAGATTTGTTTTATCAGCAGAGTCCTGCACAGAGCAAGAAAATAAAGATTTAGCTTTCCATGAACACATACTGGTGGTTGTCTTTACAGCATTTTATTTGCTTTATGCATTTTTTGTGGTCATATTTATTTCACTGTTTTGGATGTTGCAGCTGTAGTTAAAGTTATATTAAAACAGTATATGCTTATGAAATGGATTACTATGCAAATGAGTCATGTTATGGTTTCAAATGGCTTTATTTTAATGAGCTTATTTCCCTATATTCTTGCAGTCCTGTGACGGAATGGTGTGTGTGTGTATATAACAATGTTTACTTAGTCCATCATTAAAACTTGCAACCATCTACAGACAGCAAACACTGAATGACCTTCAGTAGATAAAAGTTTTATTTACACATGAACAGAAATATCCAAGATTTCTAGTTGGAGAATATAAGTTTGCACATGGAGTTAAGATAATTGGACATTTAGGGCACTGGGAGGCCACACATCTAAAAGACTGTAGGACATATGGAGTTGAGATGTTAAGGACTGGCCAGTTCATCTGATGTGACAGGAGATGGCAGGCTGTCCAAGGCTCCCATCTCTGTAAATACACACAAGTAAAACATCAGTGCCATTCAGAGAATCTTTTTCACTTCATCTAGAGCACATTGTTTAATCTCCAGTGGAACAATTCTATAGTAAAACTGCAGTCAAACTGTTTTCTTTTTCACCGTGTATGTTGGAATACTAGGCTGCACAGTGGTGCAGTGGGTAGCGCTGTTGCCTTGCAGCAAGAAGGTCCTGGGTTCAAGTCCTACCCTGGGTCTTTCTGCATGGAGTTTGCATGTTCTCCATGTGCATGTGTGGGTTCTCTCCGGGTACTCCAGCTTCCTCCCACAGTCCAAAAACATTACTGTTAGGTTAATTGGCTTCTCTAAATTGTCCTTAGGTGTGAATGGTTGTTTGTCTCTCTGTGTTGCCCTGCGACAGACTGGTAACCTGTCCAGGTGAACCCCGCCTCTCGCCCAGTGAATGCTGGAGATAGACACCAGCTACCTCCCCCCCCCCCGACCCCATGAGGGATTAAGGGGGTCAGAAAATGGATGGATGGTTGTTGGAATACTGTAGAGAATGTGTAATGTGGATCCAAATAAGGAGGGGATTTTATGCTTCCTGCTCCAATTGGCACATGTGGATTTGGATCAAGTTAGTGGAATTCAGTGTTCTACTGCTTCTGGATGGGGTATGTAACAATATGGCAACAACTCTTTGTTGATTTTTTTTCTTATTTAAGGACCAGTCTTGGAACAAAGTTTCAGTGCTCTATGAGCACCCAATTGTGGTCAGATGAGTATTTGCTTTGATTAATCTGAAACTAGGTTATGCCATCATTTTCAGTTTTAATAAAGTGAAACATCTCTATAGCATAGCGTGATATCATGTAAAGTTATTGTTGGGTCTATCCTGCTATGTTTGAGTCACATGCAGTGACTGCTTGTTTATAAGGTGCGCTAGGTTGCTGCCCTAATAAAATTGCATGAAATGAGTATAGACACAGTAAACATTAATTCCAAAATGAAAAGTAACTATCTGTTCCCTTAAAATGTGTCTGATATTTGATTTTCAGCAATTCCATTTGGGTTTGGGTTTATTTGATGTAATTTTTGTGTAATTCTAAATTTACATTTTGAATGCTGCTTGTTGGGACTTTGATGCAATCAACTGGTTTCCTTATATAGGACATTTTTGACCAATCTGTATAATCTGACTGATTTTGACTTTGTAGAGTGCCTCGAGATGACATGTTTCATGAATTGGCGCTATATAAATAAAATTTAAAAAAATTGAATGGTGAGGGGTGCCAGTGTCTATATGAATATCTATATGTTCTGAAACATTTAGCTTCCATGTGAATTCATTTTGGTCTAACTGGATTCTCTTTAGGATGCAGCTCTCTGCATCCATGGCTAATAAGCGCGTTTTGTGTCATTCTTCATCCTGTCAGATTAACTCATGATACCTGTCAATCAAAGTCAAACCCCTGGCAGTTTAGGTGTGCAGGCAAAACGTGTCAGACTAAAACAATGACAAGACAGGAGCGAATGATCCTTTATTTACCTACTACTTCATTTATTTACTAAATATTAATTTCATTTCATGCTGAAGGAAAAAGAAGCGGAAAAAGGAATTTAGACTGGACTGAGCAGACTTAAAAATCTAGCAGCATGCAAGTGATTGTGCAATCCAAAATGTTTTCTAACATTGCTGGGGTATTATTTTACTGATGCTACACAACTATGTGACAGGCTAATTAGTGGGGTTTACTGAACATGAATGAAGCATACCTTTAAGTTTGAGGTACGACAGGAAATCGATGACAGTGTGGATGATGTCTTCATCTCCTATTCGCAGAAGACCTACAGAGGCACAGTAGCAAAGTGTCTCTGAATAAAATTGGTTGTGATCACAGAAAATGACACTTTCATATGCTTATTTCTTTAAATTTTGTGATATAATATAGAGTTTAAAATATATTGTTGAAAAAAATCTAATCACCAAAAGCATTTTTTTTTTCTGTTCACCTCTATCTCACTTACATAGCTAGCACACATATATTGATGATTAAGACTCCGTCCCTGATAACGAAAGGTAAAGCATCAAGTTAAAACATATGGTCCTATCTGTATGTAATTTGGTCTCCATATCGAGAAATGAAGGGTATTATAATTCCTCCATCTGTAAGGAGGTGGCACATCCAGATAGGGCCCTAGGGGGTATAAATCATGACATCATGAGTTGAGCACTTTGATACAAGCGATTGTACTTAATTTAATTATAAAGCATTTTAAAACAACCATAGCTGCGACAAAAGGCTGCACATATAAAATGGTGACACATTTAAAAAATAAAAAAGGAAACAACAATCAGAACACAGTTAAAAACAATAATAAAATCAATAAAAATAGAGTAAATCCAAGACGTCTCTTATGTCTAAGACAAAGAATAAAAATGTGTTTTAAAAGAGTTTTAAAAGTGGGCAATAAAGGGGCTCATCTAATTTTGATCGTTCCATAACCTTGGATCAGCAACACTATCATACTGTTACACAGTGAAACGATGCACAGGAAAACCAGCTTTTGTGTTCATTTACTGCCCTCTGGTGGAAAGATGTGAATTAGATTTTATTCTTCTGATGTCAGTTCTCAAATATAGCTTCTCAGTGTGAGAAAGAGGCAGTGTCATCTGGGTTTTTTCTTAAGCCTTGGAGTATCTTTGTTTTTTTAAATTAAAGATGAAGGCAGACTCAATGCTTCAAGTCTTTTATGTTCACTATCTATCTAGCACAGTCCAGTACGCCTGTGTGAAGACAGAATAGTAAAAGGACATTTACACAGTGGGCACAAAGTATAGATATCCACTGTCAACTACACACTACCAGCAACATCAGAACAATATGGACTGTCAAAATGAATCAGATCAAACGAAAGAGTTTGAGCTTAGGTCAAAAGACGCAGGCTCCAGCTGGGAGATCAAGTAGGTCCTCAGTCAGCGTAGCAGTGACCAAGGCAAAGGCTAAAGCGGAGGCTGCCCTGGTAGACGCCAAGTATGCAGCACAGGAAGCACAAGTGATGAAGGAAAAGCCCTGCATCGAGGCTGAAAATCAAAAGATGTTAGCTGAAGCAGCGCAAAGCGGAGTTGAAAGGCAAATCTGTATGTCCTAAAAGTTTAGAGGAGCTCTACGGTAACAGTAACAGCCAAAGTGTGAGTCTCAATGACGCAGCCCACACTTCTCCTGAGGATCGCACTCAACACATCTGTGAGTATGTGCAAGCCCACTTCCTGTCACCAAACGCTCAGCAGCAAGCTCCGGTCTCACATGAACCAACTGCCGTACCCACAAGCCAAGAACTACTTCAACCAGACCCTTTCGATTGGTATCCGTTTCCTAAAGAGGAGAACCTCTGGCTTAAGCCCACGGTCAAAGAAGAACTATGACCTAATGCCCATGACATAGGCAACTCATCTAATGCTCCTTCCCCATTGTCCCATACACCGAGTTTGAGTGATTATCCATTTCAGACAGCGATCTACTGATAAAGTGGCTTGGCCCAGACTCGTCTCCTCAAGCCATGCATATCAGGTCAGTCCATGTACACAGTTCAGCAGTAGGTGTCGCTATAGTGTGGCAAAGACTAGATGACATACATGGTTCCTGTGAAATTATTGAAAATGCCCTGCTGTTAAAACTAGAGACTTTTCTAATGCTATCTAACAAAGTTAGACAATCAGTGTCTCAGAGAACTTGGGGATATTTTGATGGAGGTCCAGTCAGCTAAGCCAGGGGAACATTTACCAGGTTTACCCTATCTTGGCACAGCCAGGGGGCTTAACCCTACTGTGGAAAAGATTCAATATGGTTTACAAAAACTAGCACCTTCATGCGTGTTATGCCATGATAACGCCATGATGAATAATTGATCTCAGACTGAATTTTGTTTAACGAAGAAATTCCACTCTGGCTGTAACTTGAGACCCTCACAGCTTGGGCGGCCCTTCTTCCCACCATGGGGGTCCCCCTCCTTGCTATAAAATCTTCCTCCCACAGAGACAGACTCTCTCTTCTCGCTTCTCTTCTGCGACCCACACTCCTCCATCAACAGAGGACCAGCACTCAAGGAGGGGGGGGGGGGGGCATGTGACTGGAAGCCTGCAGGAGCCATGCATGGGGCCTGGAAGAGGCCAGGAGCTGAGTGAGAATGAGCCTTTCTGAAACTCAGTTCCTCCCTGGCATAGGGAGAAACTGCCAGAAACCGCCTACACTTCCCCGATTATATAATGGAGAGATATTTGTGCCTTCTGGTTGAGCGCGCAGGAACCAATCCGAGCTCAACTCTGAAAAACTCTTCTGGCGCGACGCTCGCGGAGAAACAGCCAAGCGAGCGCACAGCACAGCTGGTGTTGAGCATGGAGTGAGCAGGTCGAGCGCACCAGCAGAGAAGGAACTGAGCACGCGTGTTGTCTCACTGCGCACTCGAAAGTTAGTAAATTGTCATATATTCACCTAATCTGATCTGTTTTATATGGTGCTAGTAATTCAAATTCAACTAATTTTATGCAAACTTGTTGAAAACCTTATTAATCGCCAAAATTAGAAACATTCTGTCCAGGAGTGATGCTGAAAAACTGGTCCATGCATTTGTTACTTCAAGGCTGGACTATTGTAATTCTTTACTATCAGGAAGTCCACAAAATGCAGTTCAAAGCCTTCAGCTGATCCAAAATGCTGCAGCAAGAGTTCTGATGAAAATCAACAAGAGGGATCATATTTCTCCAATTTTAGCTTCCCTTCATTGGCTTCCTGTTAAATCAAGAGTAGAATTTAAAATTCTTCTTCTAACGTATAAAGCCCTTAATAATCAAGCTCCATCATATATCAGAGCTCTGATTACCCCGTATGTTCCTAACAGAGCACTTCGCTCTCAGACTGCAGGTCTGCTGGTGGTTCCTAGAGTCTCTAAAAGTAGAATGGGAGGCAGATCCTTTAGCTATCAGGCTCCTCTCCTGTGGAACCAACTCCCAGTTTTGGTCCGTGAGGCAGACACCCCGTCTACTTTTAAGACTAATCTTAAAACTTTCCTTTTTGACAAAGCTTCTAGTCAGAGTGGCTCATGTTACCCTGAGCTACCTCTATAGTTATGCTGCTATAGGCTTAGGCTGCTGGAGGACATCAGGGTCTAATTTTCTCACTCTACTGATTTCTACTGTTCTTCAGTCTACTGTTCTCCAGTTTTGCATTGTATTACATTGAAATGACTGTTGTCATTTCAGCTTTTAACTTTTTGCTCTCTCTCTTTTTTCTTCATAGTAGGTACACCTGGTCTGGCGTTCTGTTAACTGTGACATCATCCAGAGAAGACGGCTCACCCGCTATTACCATCTAATGTAGAACAGATTACTAGATCAATGTGTGCTTCTGTGCTTTTTTGTTTCTCTTGTTGTGTCTCTGCTCTGTCTTCTGTAACCCCAGTCGGTCGAGGCAGATGACCGTTCATACTGAGCCCGGTTCTGCTGGAGGTTTTCCTTCCCGTTAATGGGGAGTTTTTCTTCCCACTGTTGCTTCATGCTTGCTCAGTATGAGGGATTGCAGCAAAGCCATGTACAATGCAGATGACTCTCCCTGTGGCTCTACGGTTCTCCAGGAGTGAATGCTGCTTGTCAGGACTTTGATGCAATCAACTGGTTTCCTTATATAGGACATTTTTGACCAATCTGTATAATCTGACCCAATCTGTATAATATGATTGAACTTGATTTTGTAAAGTGCCTTGAGATGACATGTTTCATGATTTGGCGCTATATAAATAAAATTGAATTGAATTGAATTGAATTAAAACATGATAACATGTGAAAAAATGTTTTAAGAATAATAATAAAAAAACAAAAGTTGTTTTTTGAAGAATTGATCATTCACATTTTTTGCCTTTTATTCAATTTGCAACATGCACTCTGACTCTATTCTTTAAATAATCACCTGTCTTGAAAGCTTCCAAAATACATCAGGGAGACTCTATTTTCCTAAATTCTCCCCTCCGGGGCTCGGGCACCAGCATAAATGCACCCTCCTACCGGATAGTGTGTGGCCTGCTACTGTAAAAAGGTTGACTGCCCTGGCCCTACTTTTATAATCAGCTAACACCTATTGCAGTCCAGGCAGTACTTCCCTGTGTGCATATTGTGTAAAGTAATATTCCAATAAAAATGTATTTGTTATGCTGGTCAGGCCTAATCACAAGAGAGCGATGTGTTACACACAAACACATAGTGAGAGAAGGTCACCAAAGGCAGAGGATGCCTCGATATACAGAAAACACGGTTACCAGTACTTAGATCCTGACAAGGGAGCATGAGGTCATCAACAAGCCATGTGGTCATACTGGGACTCTGCCCAGCATGTGTGACAGTGACCCACTGCTGGAAGAAATGGGTGCCACTTTGTCAAGGTCCCAGTTTCCCAAGACAGACCAGATCAAGAGAGCTGTTTTGAGCTAAACATTAGCCAACACACATTTTCTGTCTGAAAAGCATTGCTGCAGGTTTTTAAACTCACCACAGCATAGCATCTGCTTTTCTACGAGTTTTTATTGCTATTGTTGAAGCATCTGAAAAGATGCACAACTTTTTTTTCTGAGTATGTGACAATGAAACTGAAACGGAGGGTGTGGGGATGTGGAGAGTGAGCCGGCCCACCTTACCCACTCTGCCTCTGGGTTTACTGGTAGAGGGTCGTCCCAGTCCTGCTGTACTACAGACAGCTCCCTATACACGGCTCACCAACAATTGAGCATTGAAATGTTTTTTCTTCTGTTGTAATTCACATAATGCATAATCTGTGTGTAAGAAGCAGACCCACCTGTTCTGATGTCTTCCTCCTGACCCATGTCTCTCTTGCCAGCCAGACCTGCCTTGTCTCCTAGTGTCCTGTGTCCATCTATTCCATCTGGACAGTGAGGAGTGACCACAGTCAAAGGCAATTATACAAAGCATGGAAGCGGTCAAATGAATATATTAACCAACTGAATGCAATGTTAATTCTGATTGGTGGAGATGTATTTATTTCCTACAGAGACAAAATGATGTCAAAGCTAGCTAATTTCTTTCAATATTACTGATGTAAAGAAATGTTTGTTTCTAAAGCTAAAAATGTTTCTTGATAATTAAAAGACTTTAATCATCTTGAGGATAAAAAACCCACTGTTTCAAAGGCATCATGCAGACACACATACATACATGCTCTCTAAAGAAGAGTTCAAGGACATTATTGACAGTTGGATAACTCAGCACTGCATTTGGTTTGTTAATGCTTTCTTCAGTTTCAGAACTTGTACAGACCACCTGCAGGGCTTGGCTCATGGAATTGCAATGAAGCTGAAAAACTGAAAGAGCATGTAAAACAAGAGTTTTAACACAAACATAAAATGTCCTATAATAATGAAAAAATAAAAAACATAACAGCAAAGAGATGTTTTTTGTCTGTAGCAGTGATTCATTAACACAAAGTAACAGAGCTTTAGATTGCAACTAAAAGACAACCCGTTCTCACACCTCATTCTCCAAACTATTTGATTTCTTTGTAATCTGTGAGTTTAGTTACTGGGGATAAGTATGTTAAGTGATTGGTTTTGTTCCAATCACAGAATAACACTTGGCGACTATATGTGATAATTTTGCACCTATTTATTAAATCAAACACCTATGGAAAATACCTGAACTATGTACTATAACTTAGTTGGGATGACTTGTCTTGGTAATTCCCATTTAGCTAACTGAAAGAAAATGATTTAATAAAGCCCAGCTGTTGTCTCTTTCATTAAAGGAGCAATATGTAATACACAGTGGGTAGCGCTGTTTCCTTGCAGCAAGAAGGTCCTGGGTTCAAGTCCTACCCTGGGTCTTTCTGCATGGAGTCTGCATGTTCTCCATGTGCATGCGTGGGTTCTCTCCGGGTACTCCAGCTTCCTCCCACAGTCCAAAAACATGACTGTTAGGTTAATTGGCTTCTCTAAATTGTCCTTAGGTGTGAGTGTGTGTGAGAATGTTTGTCCTGTCTGTCTCTGTGTTGCCCTGTGACAGACTGGTTACCTGTCCAGGTGAACCCCGCCTCTCACCCAGTGAACGCTGGAGATAGGCACCAGCACCCCCCATGACGCCATGAGGGATAAAGCAAGTAAGAAGATGGATGGATGCAATGCTGACACCTAATGTTGGCAAATCAGAACAACACATGCACGATGCTTTCACAGAGAACAGCCATTTCTCAACGGTCCTTACCTCTAGGTGTGAAAGGAGAAAAACTCGACTAAGACATTGTCGATGGAGAGGACCGATTGTTTATAGGGATTGTTCTTCTATTCCAAGTGAGAATGAATGGTTAATTCTGAAGAACATTTCTTACTTATTGCTCCTTTAAAGATTGGGCCCTTAGTTCAGTACTTCATTGTACAAGTGGCCAATACTTGACATTGAAGAGGAAACCTAAAGTGGCTCTGATTGTCCAGCTCATCATGGTAGCTTTCCAAATAGCGTAAGTAGTGCTTGAATTCATCAGTCAAATACATGGAAAAGACCTTAAATCTAAACTCTCTCCTTTTTTGTCGCCAGGAGCTCTTTTTCCTCTAGTTTCTTAATTCTTCTGTCTTTATTCCTTTTAGTGGCTCTTTTTGCACTTTGTTCATTTACTGAGTAGTAAACCATTTATATACTGATTTTTCTTTTACAGTCATACAAGGGGAAAAAACAATATTTGTGTTACTGATGTTAGGTAGATCCTTTATTAGAGGATAACAAATGATTTGAAGTATGATTTGTATGTGAAATAATGACTGCCATTAAAATTTTAATTGTGGTGTCTTCTCCAAATGATCTGATTTTATTCAGACTTGATTCCACTTGTTATAACACTTTAGAAGTGATATACAGGGATAATATATAATGAGACTATATCAGAGATTTTTCTTTTTTTATAAAATGATGAAGCAGTGGATTTGCTTTGTTTAAAACGCAGACAAACATGCCCTGCTAGGATGGAGAAGCAGAGAGAACAGCAGCAGAATGTGTCTTCTGATGGAAAACCAAAGCAGCTTAACACAAAGCATGTGAACTAAGAGCAATTCCTGCTCTAAGCCAAGGCCCTGCAGCAGCCGTATGTTTCTATCTTACATTGAGTGACCAGCTCGTCTCTGCCTCTGGCACTGGGGGAATCCTTTATCTGAATTAGGTGATCAATACGACCTGAAACACAGGATGAGGCAGGAGCAACCTTTACCTGGGCTCCACACACACTCACTCACTCACACACACACACACCCTGCTCAGGGTCCAGGCTTTGTGTTCTCGACTAACCCATTGCTCACTTTGTGTGTCCTCTGAAAGCTAATGAAGTCATCTTCAAATGACACTATATTAGCTGATAAACACAGGAGACTGTGACACGAACAAAGAAACACATCATCACAACCATCAGCTCCATCAGCTCCTTGTGCACCAAGTTAAATGGACAACATTTTCAGGGAGAACAAAGAGTAGCAGATTTTTCTGTGTGTGCGTGCATGTGAACAGGTGTGTGTGTGTGTCTGCGTGCATGTGAACAGGTGTGTGTGTGTGTGTGCATGTGAACAGGTGTGTGTGTGTGTGTGTGTGCATGTGAACAGGTGTGTGTGTGTGTGTGCATGTGAACAGGTGTGTGTGTGTGTGTGTGTGCATGTGAACAGGTGTGTGTGTGTGTGTGTGTGTGTGTCTGTGCGTGCATGTGAACAGGTGGGAGTGTGTGTGTGTGTGCATGTGAACAGGTGTGTGTGTGTGTGTGTGTCTGTGCGTGCATGTGAACAGGTGTGTGTGTGTGTCTGTGCGTTCATGTGAACAGGTGGGAGTGTGTCTGTGCGTGCATGTGAACAGGTGTGTGTGTGTGTCTGTGCGTTCATGTGAACAGGTGTGTGTGTGTGTCTGTGCGTGCATGTGAACAGGTGGGAGTGTGTGTGTGTGTGCATGTGAACAGGTGTGTGTGTGTGTCTGTGTGTCTGTGCGTGCATGTGAACAGGTGTGTGTGTGTGTCTGTGCGTGCATGTGAACAGGTGGGAGTGTGTGTGTGTGTGCATGTGAACAGGTGTGTGTGTGTGTCTGTGTGTCTGTGCGTGCATGTGAACAGGTGTGTGTGTGTGTCTGTGCGTGCATGTGAACAGGTGGGAGTGTGTGTGTGTGTGTCTGTGCGTGCATGTGAACAGGTGTGTGTGTGTGTCTGTGCGTGCATGTGAACAGGTGTGTGTGTGTGTGTGTGTGTGTGTGCGTGCTTGTGTGTGCATGTGTGTGTGTGCGTGCATATGTGTGTGTGTGTGCATGTGTGTGTGCGTGCATGTGTGTGTGCGTGCGTGTGAACAGGTGGGAGTGTGTGTGTGTGTGCGTGTGTGTGTGTGTGTGTGCGTGTGCAGTGTTACTTACGGGGACCTAACAGGTAGCCAGCACTATTGAGAGTCCAGCCACGCTTCTCCTTTGCCTGCAGGTTAGGAGGACACAGCAGTGTTAGTATCAGTGTGACTTTATTGGCTCCCCTTCATTCTCCCCGTCTTAATTCTTTTCTTGACAAGAAAACATAAGCAATACACACCCAGAAACAATCAGAATGATGGCCTGGCTAGTAAAAAGCTTTTTCCATCTGTTTGTTCTTGATCTAGGATGCCTGAATATTCTCCCCGTTGGTAGTAGGTCAAATTCACTAGTGGGTGATTTAAGGAATGAATTATGTGTTTGCCTGCTGTAGGACTCTTTTTAAAAATTGCCACATCTCACTCTTAGAATCTTCCCGGCAATTTTTACAGCAGGTGATAATATTTAATTCTTGTTACTTTGCTGTTTAATTTGTCTCTCGCAATAAGCGAGATTAGTCAACTAAATTGAGCTTTAGACCTCAGATATCAGAAAGATTGGAATACCCCCCACCCACATCTTACACTATTAAACACCCTTTGAACTACAAGAAAATCTAAATATTTTTGCTACATTCTTTATATTAAATATGCAGAATTATTCAAAAGATTAACATGTTTTTTATTAAATTCATATATTTAAACCCAAACATTATTATGTTAAGTGTTATTCTCACCAAGTGAATCCTAAATTGTATGTTTTCTTTTATCTATTACTTTGCTGTGTTTTACAGTCTTTATTTGGCTTAAAGTTTCATGCAACTGCGATCTGTTGTCAGCTCTGGTTGACTCTCGGCGAAACAGCTTTTAAGGAATTTGGACCGTCTTTGATCAGTTATAAAAATCAACTGAACTATTTCACCCAGAAAATACATTACTGTAAAAACAATAGGAATGTTTTTTATTTGTATTTTACTCTGTCCACTTCCAGTCAGGATACTTTGGTTCAGCTACAGTTATAGAAAAGTTAAAGGTATAGAAAAGATCTTTCAGAGATTTGTTGACCATTGAGGTTTTCAAGCCAGACCAAGACAATTTAATGCACGCCAGTACAGGTAGCCAGATCTAAACCATTACGGGTAGATTTCCAAAAAAGACCTTCATATATTCGGGTGTATCACACCTGGATTGAAAAGCCTCAGCTGAAAAAAATTGTCTCTAAGTTAGTTTAGCTCTTATTTGTTCTACTTTATTTTGGTTCCTTCATTGGTGCTTTTCTCTTCGTTTCTATTATAGTTTCTATTTTCTTTATTCTATTCATTTTAACTTGTGTATGTAAATCTCGTTTACATGCTGTAGATACTTGGATGCTGTAATTATTGTTAAGATTTAGGTAACTGAGTTGGTTGTTATTTCTTGTTCTAAAAATAGTTCTAAAAAAGTTTACAAATAGAATGTAAAGTAATCTTTCAAGTGTTGTAATTGATATTATCATTATTATTATTATAAATAGAAATAAGAACAAATATTTTATACAAGAAATTAGTAATATAAAAAGTGTAAAATATTAAACTGAAATACAAGCTGTTCAGATCTAGTTTGATTTTCTTTTCATCTTATAAATCATAAAAACATAAAACTGCATTTTCTCCTAATCATAATACATTTAAGTAATATCTAAGATTCAATCTGTGATGTCACCACCAATATATAGTAGACGTGAGCATTTTTGACACTGTGATTGAAAAAAAAAAAGCCACAGTTTATTCATTTTATACACTTGTCTTCGTCCAGACTGTGAGAATTTTAGATCTGTTCATTTGTTTTTGGTACATATGTTGTTCTGTAGTGAAACAGTGTGTGCGACTACACTTCTGAGGTGTAAAAGGTAGCCCACATTTCTAACCAGTCACTTTACACAGTGGTCACAGAATTAGGAACACATTGAAGAATATTAAACACTGGCCAGATTCTTGCCCCTTTTGTTGTGTTGAATTTATCTTTTCATCGTTTTAAACATGAAAAGAAAAGCATACCAATTTCAAACTTCTGCTAATCTGCTTTGACCAGAAAAAGAAAAACAGCTAATATTTTCACTGAATGGTTTGCAGCCTAAAAATCTGTTTTTCCTTAAACTAGACAGAGGTTAGCTGTCACATTGTTTGTTGTAGTAATAGCACAGATATAATCTATTTCATCTCATATTCTGTCCTTTCAGCAGTGGATCATTTGTTTGTTGGTTAAAAACTAAGCTGTGGATGGTTGTCTTATTTGTCCTGGTTGGTTGTCACACATTAACAAATGAGTTTTATAATGGATCAATTATTAAAGCACTTCATTCGTCAACTTTACTTTTACTACAAATACAAAAACATTTAAACTGTTTTACAAAAATGATCAGTGGTTCAAATTGGGGGTTAATCAAACAGGAATCTTTAAATAAAAAAACTTCTACATTAAAAATACACATTTTGTTGGAACTAGTGCACAAGTACAGTCAACCTACTTTTGCTCTGGTTGCCATAATGCCAAAGATGGTTCATTCATTTCGTTACAATTACAAAACCTACATTTTAAGCAAACACCCATAAAGAAATTAATATTGCAAGATGCACAGTTAACAGAAGAGTAACATTTGGGTTTTAACAAACAGAGTTGAGCTTCTTGATCATCAAACTGTCAGAGTTTAAACGTTTAGACTATTTTAAATATGTCAGAATTTGGATCAAAGCCAGAGGAAGCTGGTCCCGGGAAGAGTCACCATCATGACATGTGCAAGTTGCGCTGATTGTGCAGTAACTCACCGCAATAACCAGCCCGATGGTCTCAGAGAGGGTTGCGCAAAAGATGAGCGACACGCAAAAAACGCCGAAGCACCTCTGCATCTGAGACACAAGCAGGTTAGAAGGTGTATAAAATGAGACAGTTCACAGGTTAGAAGGTGAATAAAATGAGACAGAAGCAGGTTAGAAGGTGTATAAAATGAGACAGTTCACAGGTTAGAAGGTGTATAAAATGAGACAGAAGCAGGTTAGAAGGTGAATAAAATGAGACAGAAGCAGGTTAGAAGGTGAATAAAATGAGACAGAAGCAGGTTAGAAGGTGTATAAAATGAGACAGTTCACAGGTTAGAAGGTGTATAAAATGAGACAGAAGCAGGTTAGAAGGTGAATAAAATGAGACAGAAGCAGGTTAGAAGGTGTATAAAATGAGACAGAAGCAGGTTAGAAGGTGTATAAAATGAGACAGTTCACAGGTTAGAAGGTGTATAAAATGAGACAGTTCACAGGTTAGAAGGTGTATAAAATGAGACAGAAGCAGGTTAGAAGGTGTATAAAATGAGACAGAAGCAGGTTAGAAGGTGAATAAAATGAGACAGTTCACAGGTTAGAAGGTGAATAAAATGAGACAGTTCACAGGTTAGAAGGTGAATAAAATGAGACAGTTCACAGGTTAGAAGGTGTATAAAATGAGACAGAAGCAGGTTAGAAGGTGTATAAAATGAGACAGAAGCAGGTTAGAAGGTGTATAAAATGAGACAGAAGCAGGTTAGAAGGTGTATAGAAGCCGGGGAGAAGTCCTGCGTTAACAGGCACAGCCTACCTTTGATCGCTCTGTCCCACAGGTGGCGCTGTCTGTGCTGAAGTAGCTGCTGCGGCTCTGATCCGCCTCTGGATCAACCCACGACTCCGGCCAGCTTTTATGGCCACAGCCCCCCCCCCCCCCCCCCCCAGCAGCCCCTCCCGCTCCTGATGGCAGGATGCGGAGGTCACGATCACAAGACGTCAGAGAATTCAATAGTTGGCCCATCTCATAATGTCATCGTGAGATTTTTCCTTGTCGCCCTCGGAGACCAGAGATTGAATTTTACAATAAAGGCGTCTGTGTTGTGTTTCCCTCATAATGTGATCAGGAGTTCATTGCTGGAGTCCTCTCCATCTCTGAGGGACCTATTTGTCAATGATCAGAGCCAGTTTGCTGCTTCTTAGCCTGTCTGATTATGGATGTTTTCATTTCTAACCTGTACATTTTCTTATTTGTCTTAGTTGTTGTGGAGCTGCTCTGCTTTTGTGGAGCATTTAGTTCTGAAATAATCTTTTTGTTGTTTTTATTTTTGCCGCAACTTCTCCCTTTTTATCGTGAAGTGGTCCTTAAATGCTAGACTATGTGATCCAAATACATTCCTTTGTAAGCAGTAAACCTGGTGACGTCAGAACAAAAAGTCAATTATGTATTTACTGTCAAAGGATGAAAATTTGTGTATTTTAATTTCTAATAATAAAGACTTCTGATTGCCTGAAATCCTTTCCCTCCCTGATGAAGACAAGAAGACAGATTAAACCATGAATGATCTGTTTAATTATTTGTGTTGGGTAAACTCCCTCGGGCAGAATTTGCACATTTCATAAATAATCAAGCCACAGGGTTTAACATGGACTGTTATTTCCTTTTTATGTCTGATGTCCTAACTGGAATGCTGTTGAATGAATTGCTTTTTTTTTTTTTTTCACCAGGTGCAGGGACCTGGTGATCTTAGGTCACATCGCTGCCACCCTTTAAATTATCCCAAAGATCTCACAAGATGTCAACAGGATTTCTGCACATTTTCCATTTCAAAATTCCAGACTTTTCAAAGACTTTCCAGACATTGGTATAAACATAAAAACTGCCTAGTTTGGTTATATTTTATCTTCTGGTTAACATGCAAAATGCAATTCTGAGGTTGGCTTCAAGTACTCAATTTTGGTAAAAGGATCTGTTTCATTATTTATTTATTTATTTATTTATCTGCCAAGTTAAACTGACTTTGCTTAAAAATCTGTTACATATCTTGCCAAAAAAGATTCCCACACTTCATATTTTTTATAGCTTGTCAAAAAGGTTAGGAGGTGAGATGAGTGTTTGTGGGATGATTGGATAAACTGTATTGCATCATTTCCTGTTTTGGCTGTTGCACCAAACTCTCAATTAGATCTTAATTTCCTTTACCGTGACAACCAACAGACTAACACTTAGACATATTTAAGACATATACTTTTTGTTGCCGCCCTTTATGTTTGGGATCTCTTCATGTTTGCCACAGTTAGCATAAGTGGTCTGCAATTTGGTCTTAAAACAAGGACGTGTGTGTTTGTGTGTAACAGGAGTAGAGATTTGAGAAAAGAGAGAGATGTGTTCCAAACCACCTTACGCAGTTAAAATGTAGGGCTTTTTGTTTTTATAGGCTGCATATTGGGTATTTGCATTGTGCCGTGTTCTTTGGGTTAGATCCACCTGCTGCAGCAGAGCAAAGCTCCAGCGGCCTCCACACTACAGACAGCGGCGTTGAGTCCGCTTGGTGGAAGCTTCCTCTCAGTTGCAGTTGCAGCGTAGAGCCAAGCTTCAGAAGCCTCCACCCTGCTGGGGCTCTGCTCCAGTCCACACTGCAGCAGCTCTCTCTAAGTCCTACAAGCCTCCAGTGGAGGCTGCGCTGTAGGGGAAAAGTCACAATGTAGTCGGAATAGAGTCAGTTGAAAAGAACCATTCATTCAGCTGATCTGTGAGGGCTGACTTCTACTCCTGTGTTGGGTTGTCACGCTGCTCTGATGCAGACTGGGAGCGGGCCCATAGAAGCGCTGTAGACGTTTGGGCTTGACATGGACGTAGGTGCAGTATTCGCAAAAAACTCAGTGGGCAGTACTCAGCATAAGCAGTGGAAATGAAGCAAAAAGAGAAGAAACAGTTGGTGTGTTGATGGCAGTTAAAGAAGAAGACGGTATATTCACCTGTTGCATACAGAAAAGATGGGGAATACAGCCTGTCTGTAAAGCCCATATGGAATAAATATTAAATAAAGGTTTTTTTAAAAAGAAACATTTTGCTTTGCTAAATAAAAGTTGATGGCTTTACATACTCCGGGAAGACTTGAATTACACTGCCAGGGATGGAAACAGAAATCTAAATCCTTGTTTGTACCCACAAACTTGGCCCATAAACTCACCCCTGAAAGTATACCAGTAATTTCCATATGCTGTTTTCAGTCACAGAATAAGCAGTAACAATGTAGCATTTAACAAAGTTGTGCCACTTAAAGCTTCTGGTCCATTTAATGTCAGTAGAGGCCAACTTGTTCAGTAAGGGCTCCTTTGAAGCCCCTCATTTTGAATGAAACATGCACGACCTCGGGCCACAGCAGCTAGCAGGGCCCGTGCTTGGGGGTCGGCACAGCGCATTGCATCACTTATGGGACACGCAGCCTCGCGCCCTCATCAATGCAGAGAGTATAAACGTAGCTTTATCCAGATATTCATCATGGTGAATTATTTTAGTCTTACAAATATTCAAGACATTTTTCCATACTCAATAATCCAAACATTATTTGTACATTTTATTTTATTTATGTTTTCGTTTATAGTGATGTATTTACATTTTTATTCAACCGTTTCTTATATCCTTCTTTAAAGTCAATGGCACACAGTAATGCTTAATAGCAGCAGGGCGCGCATACTGGCCGCTGATGGTGTTGCTAAAGCCAGGCAGGAGGCTCCAGCAGCCGCCTGCCTTACCGGTCTGTGGGAAACCAACAGAGTCCAGAGATGTGGCAGGGCGAGGAGAATGCTGCAGGCCACAAAACAGCAATGGAAAAGGGGCAAAAGATGACAATGAGCTTACTCCATGTATCTCTCCTCCATGCATCTTTACAAATGACTAATCTCTGCACCAACCTGCTAGCTTTAGGCATTTACACAATAAACAACAAGCAGCGTGTCCCATTTTGAACAACAGGTGAACCTTTCCAGATGTTCAGTAAGAGAAAATACAAGACAAATTGAAAAATAAATTAGACTACATGAAACTGCTCTCATTTTTATAATGATTATTTGTGTGTTTGTATGTAAGAAAAACTATAAATAAATAAAACAGTGTTATGGGTTATTGGGAATATTATTAGGTTTACCTTGATTGCATTTGTACATTCAGTCATTCAAAAAATATTCTCCACACAAATATTTTCAATTTTCCCATTCATCATGTCATTCATCTGCAAAGTTGCTTTAGGGGGATGTGTAGTTTTTTTTCTAATTTCATCAAATTATCATTTACACAAATCATTTTGCATTTGCAAAAGCAATAGCATTCTTATTGCTAAACTAGATTATAGAGCCTCTTTGAAGGCTTATTTGAAGAGGAAGTTGTTTGGTTAACATCCAATGGGAGATCAATGGTTCGATCCTTAGCCCCGCTTTGTGATGAAGTGTTTGATGGTGATGAAAACTGAGCCAGCACATTTCTCCTCATGAGCTCAATGATAGTATATGAGTAAATACATAAATGAGAAAGCAGCTATATTGCTGCTTGTAGAATACAAACATAGTGTCTCACCAAAGCAGTCATAACCCTTCAACAATACCACATTTTTTTACATTATAACCATCGACTTAAGTGTATGTTACTGGAATTTTATGTGACAGACCAACAAAAAATAGAGCAGAACTCTTAAGGGAAAGTAAAACGATAAAGGATTTCCCCCTTTTTCTTTTTCAAAAAGAAAAATCAAAAGCGTAATGTTCATTTGTATGTAGGCCCTTTATTCTGTTGCACCAAAAATAAATTGGTACATACATTGGTACATATAGGAGCAGACATCCACAGCTAAAGTGGGAGAATCTGCAGACAGGATAACAATTATGTGCTTCACAATTCTGGCCTTTGTGGAAGAATCAGAACAAGAAAGCTATTATTGAAATAAAAGCCATTCTCAGATTGCCACAAGCCATGTAGAGGATACAGCAAACATGTGGTAGAGACCAAAACTGACATTTCTGGGAAAGTTAACATTGAACATCACTCTGAACAGACCTGTGGGGATGCTTTTCTTCAGCAAAAATTGTGAAGCTGGTCAGAGTTGATGGGAAAATGGCTAAAGGTATTCTTAGAAGAAAACCTGTTGGAGGCTGCAATATAATTGCGACCAAGAGGGAGGGTATTCATGAAGTATTTATTTCCTTCAGTTGCCTCTGCTCAACTCACCACAGCACTTGTAAGTCTGTTAGTTTCCTTCACTCATTCTCAGATGCCTGTCATATCTATTTGACTTTTTCACCTGTTTTCCATACTGTACCAAGGCTCACTTGTGGGTTTATCTGCATTACTTAATTTCTGTTCACCAACATGCTTCACCCAATCTGATTGAACCTGAGTTATTTTTAAATAGAAGAGGCCAGTTTATACAATATATTACACCAAATACAACACAAGACTTGTAGCTGCAATTGGAGTGAAATAGAGTTCTACAAAGTACTGGCTCAGTGAGCCTGAATACAAAACACATGCCACACTTTGAGATTCTACTGGTATAATATGTAAAAAACAAAAACAAAACAAAAAACACAATTTATCCTTTTCTTTCCACTTTACAATCATGTACTACTGGCTTATCACATAGTCGCCACCTGGATTTAACTAAGCAAATAGGTATGAGCTTCCCATTGGATAATTACTGCATGGGCGATTATGTTGCAGCTGGCAACAAGTTATTTAACCCCAACTGGTGCAAAGAGCTGCATCTCATTTCTTAAAAAATAACATGTTAAACGACACATCCCGTGGTCGTGGAAAAGATGTCAGTCTGTTTCAGATGGGTTAAACAATTGGCAGGCATCACGCCGAGAAAACATCTAAGGAGATTGCAGAAACTACTAACATTGCGTTAAGAACTGACCAACGCATTATCAGAAACTGGAAGGATAGTGGGGACCCATCGTTTTTGAGGAAAAAAACAATCCTTAATGATCATGATTGACGTTCACGTAAACGTTTGGTGAAATCAAATCGAAGAAAAACGAGTAGAACTCTGGGCTATGTTTAATAGTGAACATAAGAGTATTTCAATCTGAAAAACTCACACGGAAAGAAGAGACAATTAGAAGAATTTATTGATACAATATTTTAAGAGTTTGGCGCTCAGACCTCGGCAGGAAACATTCACGCTGAATTATACTTCAATATGCATTAAGCAGGTGTATGAGAATAGGGATATTTCCCCCCAGGCCTGAAACTGGTGGTGGAGTGGAGATAGAAGAAGTTTGTTCAGTCCGTATGACGATCTGTTTAAGCTAGATGTCCAATTTGATAAACACAGGTTTGCATGACTGTCCATGATGAGCAAGCTTGAAGCGACTGTGGAGAGGAAAAACTCCCCTTTGGGAAGAAACCTCTGGCAGAACCAGGCTCAGCATGGCGGTCTTCTGCCAGACCGATTGAGATATCACAGCAAATTCTGTAGAGTCCAGGAGGAATTACACACTAATAGGAACAAGGTTGTAGGAGCACATAGGAAAGCCAGATGGAGCTGCTACCATGGTGGAGAAGGGGATGGAGGTGGGTTGAATCCAGTCATCAGAGTCCAGATCAGACATCGCACAGCGACTGCTTGCTTGCTGGGTAGAAGCTGAGCTGGATTTAAAGTTCTTTTAAGAAAGATCCAGGACGCTGATTGGCTTCGAGGAGTAGCAGTTCAAAGCTGATTGGCTTGCGTCGAAGGCGAATGAGTCTCTGATTGGATGGATTATACTCAATATACAACAAATGAAACATAAAACAGGTAGGTTATCCCATTCTGATGGAGCTTTAAACTAAAATACTGGACAGCCAATTTCTTTCCTAATTATTTGTCTGGAGACAAATAGATGATCAGTGTTCCTTACGCTATAATGACAGCTGGAAGTAATTAGAAATTGTTTTAAATATGGAGAAAAATTAAAATACATACATTTAAAAGTAAACAACATCCATCCATTTTCAGACCCCCTTAATCCCTCATGGGGTCGCGAGGGGTGCTGGTGTCTATCTCCAGCGTTCACTGGATGAGAGGCGGGGTTCACCTGGACAGGTAACCAGTCTGTCGCAGGACAACACATAGACAGACAGGACACACATTTACACACACACTCACACCTAAGGACAATTTAGAGAAGCCAATTAACCTAACAGTCATGTTTTTGGACTGTGGGAGGAAGCTGGAGTACCCAGAGAGAACCCACGCATGCACAGGGAGAACATGCAGACTCCATGCAGAAAGACCCAGGGTAGGACTTGAACCCAGGACCTTCTTGCTGCAAGGCAACAGCGCTACCCACTGCACCACAAAAAAACATTCAACAGAATGATAAAGGGATTTTAGGCAACCATATTTCCTTACAAAATTAGTTAATATGGGGTTTAACCCTTAAGCCCGCCCATACCAGTACCGGTGTGGACCAGAGACATGACCTTTGACAGCGTGACCCATGATTTATGACCTGTGACCTATGACCGCATGACCTATGACCTAAGACCTGTGACATGGTATTTATGACTTGTGACCTATGACCGCATGACCTATGACCTAAGACCTGTGACATGGTATTTATGACTTGTGACCTATGACCGCCTTAATGATGACCAGATGCTGACACACTTCAGGCACGGATGGACGCAGAGACTGAGCAGTTGGCAAGGTTAGGTTGAATTTATTTTGTGGTTCTCTTGGACACACAGGCCAGGTCAGCTCTGTAAGTTCGGTCAGTAATTAGGGCAATCCTTGTAATCAGTGTCAGACAAGTAGGAGGTCGAAGCCAGGGAATCCAAAGTGGCAGGTGAAGTAGCAGATTCAGGCAGGCAGAGGAACTGGACAAGGGAGAAAATATGCAGGTTAGTAATATGTTAAACTTGGCTTGAACGGAACAGGTGGCCTGAAAGTTTTACCACTGGGGTTAGACAACAATCTGACATTGTGCAGGGGGAGGATCCGTCGTCACATGGCACCAGCTGCTGATCATGGTGATGAAGCTCAGTGTTATGATTTTTCCCAGATGATTTTTCCCAGAAAGCCCACACCACACACGGGACTAATTACTGAGAGTTTATTGACTGATAGATGAGTAGTAGATGATGAGACCAGAGAGGTAGGACTGGACTGGAACAGGGGTGTAGATGTGAGCGGGAGCTGACGGACTGGAGAGAGTTCCTGACAGCAGGGCTGAGAGCGGCCTACTGAAGTTCAGAGGTGACAGAATGATCCAGTAGCTGAAGCACAGGTGAGACAGGTAAATCCAACAGCTAACCGAGGCTAGAAACAGAGAGGTGGCAGATTAGTCCAGCAGCGAGCAGAGGCCTAACTAGAAACTCAGAGGTGAGACAGGGAAATCCTGCAACAGGCAGAGACTTACCTTGAGACCAAGAGATGGCAGGATTCCAGCAGGGGCAAACCAGGTTGACAGGCATGGAGAGAGTAGATACTGATGACGAACCGGCAGGGAAGAAGGGAAGAGAAGACTGAGGGAGGCTTTGTAGGGAGGCTGGCAGGTAGAGTGAGTTCTGACTGATTAGTGCCTAACAGGTGAGACTGATAGCTGGAGGAGTGGAGGGTGAGCTGAGTAAGAGGAGGAGGAAATGAAAACTAACAGGAAAAAAGCCAGAATAAAATTAAACCATGGCATTACCCCCCCCCCCCCCCCCCCCCCAGGCCGGTCTCTGGACGGCTTAAAACTAATTAAAACGACCCAACCAGGGTGGGTGGAGGCAGGCTCAGGATGGGGAGCTATGGTCAAACAAAAAACTACCCAACCAGGGCAAAACAAAGGAAAATAGATAACACTGGGAACCCCAGGAGACTTCAAAACGCAGGGAAAAACTAAGGAGCATCAAAAAACGCATGCAAACAGAGAGCGTATAAAAACACTGGAAAACAGAGAGCGTCTAAACAAACAGACCCCGGCAGACGGACCAGAGGCGAAGCGGAACCAGAGGCGGCCTCGGATTGATTTTTTTTTTTTTTTTTTTATTAGTGTGCTGTCTGGCAATAATACTAAGAATAAGAATTGCTGTCTTAATGCCAAAAAGAAGCGGAACCTTACCGAATTTGCCATAGTTCTTCGCTTGATTTATACATGCAAGAAACTTTATTATAATTAATGCAGGGAATATTTCACGTTTATATCGACACTGAAACAAGAAGGTAGAAGAAAAAAAGGAGAAAAGGTGAAAGAGAAGGAAGAGAGGAAAAGGAGAGAACAATACATCTTCATTCTGCTTCTTCACTTGCAAAGAGAGATGTAGAAAGAACAGCAAAACCAGTCAATAAAGTATTACAGATACAATCTGCTGGGTTTCCTTGAATAGGAAACATTTTTAACAATTTGTCTGGATGATTTCATCAAATCTGACTTTGTAAAGTGACTTGAGACGACATGTTTTCTGAATTGGCGATGTATAAATCAAATTGAATTAAATCTGTGATGAGACTATGCTGAGTCATCAAGGGACTTCTCAGGGTGGCGACCTGGGGAGCTGATGGAGAGGTCTGCAGTGAAAGGGTGAACCCAAACAGGGCCAGCACAGTTCCCTGTCATGCTCCAGTACTGCCAACCAGCCTGACAGAAACATGGCCCTGTGTCCTTACATATTGCAGTCGACCAGTGAGGTGATCCAGTATCCACTGTGACAGGTGGTGGTCCACTCCTGACCGCTCCAACTTGTCCTGCAGAATTCATGTTGGATGGTACTGAAAGCACCGGAGATATCAGAGAACATGATCAATGGCGTGCGCTCAGGTTTCTTCAGCTGGGCCACAGCTCCATGTAACAGAAAGATGATAGCATCATCCACCCTGATGCCAGGCTGGCAGACAAACGGCAGTGGATTTAATGAAGACCTCACCAGGGAGCGAAGATGGTTAAAGATCAACTTATCAAGGGTCTTCATCAGATGTAATGTAAATGCTACGGGCCTGTTGCTGCTGAGGTCGTTCACAGCTGTGCTGCTTTGTCCAGCTTTGGACTGATGTGACCGAAGATGTGTCCCATGATGCCACACAGTTGATCTGCGCAGCACCTCAGGAGCGAGGGGGTCTGCAGGATGTCTGACTGGGTTGGGGGAGGGGTGAGTGGTGGGTCAAACCTCAGAAAGTACTGATTCAGCTTATTCACCTGTAGCCTGAGTATTCCATTTGTGACCTGTAATTGTTTTGAGTGTAAGGCACTGCTGAATGAGTACATTTGGATCTGTATACTTTATTTAAGTTGTAATCTTTTTTTGGTTATTTTACAAAATAACCTAAGGCTTTATAAACTAGTATTAGGTGTAAGCTTTTAGTATGAAGAAAGAAGCAAAAAAACAACTCGCCCTCAGTGCACCCTTTGAATCCACGGTGCCCCTAGTATTTAGCTAAACTGTCTGTACTCAAGGCTGGCTCTCTTGGTGAAGATTGGTCTACGAGCAACCAGGCAAGTCAGTCAGATAGTGAACTATGCTCTTTTTCAGTGCTGGAATTATTATGCCAGGTATTTGAATTATTGCAACAAAGAAGCTGCCAAAGTGAAAGTTCTGGGCAGCAGCAGCAGTAGCATATGCCGCCATCTTATTTTTGAGCTACGGCTTACCCATATCATAATTCTCTGAAAATAAATTTGCACGAACTCTTCAAAATATAGAGCAAGGTGTATGTCTTTAATCATTTAATATGGCATGACTGTAGTTTTTGCATGTGGCCAAGATGGCAGTCCTCTTTCAAATTTTCTGAAAGAGAGAAGGAGTTTAAGCAAGTCTGACAATAGCCAAATTATTGTTTAGAGGGCCAAAGGCTCTTATGGAGTGGTCTTGGCCTGCAGTGGTTGGTGTCTATCAAACGTTGTCAAAGGAAAGGACAGCCAAGGCTTACTGGTATGTGGGGAACAAAGACTGGCCCGTGTACTCCAACCCAACAGGTGCGCTACTGTAGCTAAAATTGTTGAGCAAGCTAATGCCACAAACCAGTGAGAGTGCCACTGCTGTTAGTGTGACTTCTTTCAACAGTATAATGCTCACTGCCACAGAACGCTCCAGTAATGGTTTGAGGAGGTTATCAATGGCTATGAGGTGTTTACTTGGCCTGCAAATTCTCCAGAACTCAGTCCAGTCATGCATCTATTGGGTGTGCTGGAGAACCAAGTCCACGGACCGCCTCAGAACTTACAAGACTTAGAGGATCTACTAGCAGTGCCAGATCCCACAGCACACATTTTGTAGTACAATAGAGTCCGTGTCTCAACAGGTCAGAGCTGTCTTGGCAGCAAAAGGTGGACCAGGACACAATAAAGTAGGTGGTTTTGGCTATGTACAAATATTGTATTTATAGTTTATTTTGATAAAACTATTGACAACAGGAATGACAATAAAATGTGTTCAGTAAGCAGCCTCATCTAGACCTGTCTTGCTGTGAGTTGGTATTATCCAGCAGAAATAGAATTTTAATGAGGAACATCTTTACTACGATGGTTTTTGTGTGTAACTCAGAGTCTTTGGACCTTTAATAAAGATCCCTGTGTGTGTGTGTGTGTGTGTGTGTGTGTGTGTGTGTGTGTGTGTGTGTGTGTGTGTGTGTGTGTGTGTGTGTGTGTGTGTGTGTGTGTGTGTGTGTGTTTTGGTCTGATCCCATCCTTTCTAAATGCTAATAACATGTACAACAGGAACAGAGTTTGCTCAGAGCCTTTGCTTCGGATCAGCAGGGGTACACACGTAATTTCACTGACCCACAGCTTCAGAGGCTTTTTCATTTCACTCTGAGCATGATGCCACTATCATTGGAGTCTATTAGATGTAAGCATCTAATAGTAGCCATATTCTTTCTTTTCTAGTTCAGGGTCACAGAAGGCTTGAGCTTTTCCATGCAGTTAGAGAGCATGAGCCCGAGCAGAGCCTCATGCTCTGCTTTGGACAGGTTTAACACTCGGACTGATGTGATTAACAATCACACACAAACACACTCAATCACAGTTCATTTGGAATTCCCAGTGAAAGTAAGAATGCTTTGGTATAAGGACAAAAGACTGGATAGAGCCAAGGCTTCAATCGTCACTCTTGGTTTGTATAGAACTATTCACGCGGTGTTGAAAATAAATAAATAAATAAAAGATAAAAGCTGACAAAGAAGAAAACTGAATGAATTTGCAAGATTTAAAAGATGTGTCCTCAGTTTCAGCCATCCCAGGGTGTGCAGAGATCCCATTTAAGATGATAATAATCTTAAATTGAGATCTCTTTAAAAGAGAATAATAAAATTATGAATTTTGTTTCTCAAATACTACTCTCATGAAAAGAAAACAATGATTTCTATAACTGTGCTGATTTAACAGGAGTGGTAAGAAATCCACTCCTGTATGTTTTGTTTTAAGAGTATATAGAAAATAAATTTAAAGTAAAATATGTCTTTCAGTTTTGGAGGACAGATATTTCATTTCACTATTATTATTTTTTTGTTTGTTATGTATATTTTGATGCTTATTGTTTTGTTGTCGATGCTTTTGTAATTTAAGTTCTTTGTAAATGTATAGCTTTAAGTAAAGGGGTCAGGTAACAAGATTATTTTTCTTTCTGTTCCCCTTCATTCAGGACTTTAGAATGTTTGTTGTTATGTTTAATTGTTTTGTTTGAATGCGATGAATGGAATAAAAATTCAAAATAAAAATAAATGAATCTGTTTTTGTTGATAATATCTCCTAAAGACAGAAGTGTATTTGGTATGGACAAATATTGTTTTTTAAATCTTAATTGTATTTCTATTTATTTACTTTAAAATACTTTACAAGTGGAAGAAAACTATGCATTTTTACCTTCAATCCTACTCAGAGTTGTAGGAACTAGAGCTTTTTGGACATCTCTCAAGTCCTAATAGACTAAAACCAACTGAAACAGGGATAACCATTAACACTAACAGCCAAACCTAACATGCAAGTCAGTGTGTATGGAATGATGGAGCCACCTCACCTTGTAGCTGTTTTGCCATAAGAAGGCTGTGCGGAGCACTTTAACCCCATGATGCCAGTTTCAACATGGACGGTCTCTGTGGTGCATGTCTTCATGACCTGCTGTGGCTTTCTTATTGAAGCTGTAACTCCATCTACCTTTTCCTGGACCTCTTAATGCTGCCATAATAGCTCAGTAGTCATATCCTCTTCCTTTTTCTTTGTGTTCTCAGAGAACAAGGTCTGTCCTGCCCTATCCTTCCCATGTCTTCTTTGAGCTTGATAGCAACAGTCATAATGCTTTCCCATCCACAAGCTCTCAAAGCATCATAACTGGAAACCCAGGAAGAAGAAGAAATAACCTATCTGATTATTCAGTTCTAATTCCTATTTTAATTTGTTTAGCAGTGGCATTTTCAAGTTGTCGTTATATTTTATGCGTTGCACTTACTTGATTCAAACAAATGTACAGTACTTTATATTGTAATGCTTGATTATCCCCCATTATTATGTTTTTCCACTCAATCACATATAAGAAGTAAAGGCTAAGAATTAACCCTACAATCTTGAGACAAGACCACACGGACCCTAGGCCATGGCCCACTATTATCCCATTTTTCACTGTAAATCAGAATTAGTTCATTCTTTTTGCAAGAAGGCATATGTAGCCAGAAACATCAAATTGTGCAAACGAGGGAGAAATATGCAAACCTATTCTCCAGATTTACAAAGCGATGCAATTTTTTTCTCTGACAAATTTCGGTTATTATCAAATTCGCTGTAATTGGGTTAGGTTCATATTTTATTAATGCAACCTGTCTTCTTTGATTCCAGGCGCACCCCTGATTTAATAAAGGCAATCAACTAATTGGGACACTAGATATCATTTATGAAAAGCAAAGCTGCTCTTCTCCATGTCGTTTGTCTGATATGCTGCAACAGGACATGCCGAAAAAGAAGGAAATCCAAGTAAATGGGTTATGGTATACTGACTGCTTTTTAAACAGGGTCAAAACCACAACTTGTACCACAGAAACAAAACCATTTCAAAGCAGGTCATTCTTTATATACACTGGTTTGTGTGCAAAAAACAAACCAAAAAAAACTGTGAAAAACTGTGTTTTTGATTTTGTGTGCATTCATTATTTATTAATCTGGAAGCGCATCCCGTGAGAGCAAGCCATCTATCTATCTATCTATCTATCTATCTATCTATCTATCTATCTATCTATCTATCTATCTATCTATCTATCTATCTATCTATCTATCTATCTATCTATCTATCCACTTTCTGTACCCACCCATCATTACAGGGATGGCTGAAGCTCTTAAGCCATGGGTGTAAGGCTGGGTAAAACTAGACAGAAACATCTGTCACATGCACAGGGATTCAGAGGTTATTTTCTTCCTTGGAGACAATTGTGAATTTGCCTCAAATCAGCACACAGCCAACAGGCTAATGCTTGTTGATTCAGGCACTGTTTGTAATCCCCGGTTATGCTGGACTTTGCATCGTTTGGACTCTAAATACCTAATTGCCAGTCTTTTATGCATGCTATATTTAAATAAAAAATATCCACTTAATTTACAATCTGTTTGACAGCAAAAACACAAATAGTTAATTTTGTTCTATGGTTGTAAAGAATTTGGACAGCAAACAGGTAGAAGAGGTCCCAGCATGCCCCACAAAATGTCACATGTAACATGGTGTCAATTTCCTAAGGTGCAGAATAAACTCTGCCTGATGAAGATGGTCATTTTTTCAATCACCACTTCAATGTAAATTTTATTCAGGGTTATGGATCTAGACTAGTCAATAGTTTGCAATGAAGAAATGTTTTCATAACTGCCATTGTAATGCAATTGAGATGCTCACACAGGTCATTACTGACAACGGTGAGACAAACCAGAACTGGCCAAACCAGAGGCTTAGATCTTCTAACAATATCACCTCAAATTCATATTGATCTTAAGAAAGACATGACTCTTAGAATTTCTACATTCAATATTTGTATGTCAGCCTAAAGGTAACTCTGGGGTAAACCCAGAGCAGAGGACATAGAAGGATTAATGTAGAACTCTTGAGTGGTAGAACAGGCCTGTTGCAGAATAGCAGTTTATAGCTATGCTTAAGAATGTGCATTTAGAATAATACATCAACAAGAGATGGGGGACAAGGGATGATTTATAGTCATAACGTCTCCTTTGGTAAAGCAAAAGCGCGCCATGAGAACACCAGGGACAAGTTAGCAAAGCACAAACGGAGAGAAATAGAGAAAAACTTTACATTTCTGACAAAATAGTGATTTTCGTTTTATTGAAAAATATGCTAGTTGAACTTACAAAGAAACATCACAATGCTTTAAATGACAACTACTAAGGTTTTAAAATGGTAAACTTTATGTTTAAACTTTGCCTGTTTCGAGATTAAATCCTGTAATGGATATTAATAATTATCAATTAAGTGAGCACACCACTCATGAAAACAGATGATGCATCGTTTGTCATTAAGTTATTAATTCAAAGGCATGAGCGTTTGAATGTCTCTGTCCCCCAACGCAGTCAGGAAACAGAGCAATGAGAAAAAGAACACACTAAACTTTTATACATTCTGGGTTAACGAGGAAAGTGGGAGTAATCTTCAGAGGAGTGCAGCCACTGGTACGATCCAGTTCCTATCTACCTCAACTCCTCTCAGTCCTTGGATGTGGAAACACAATAGTAAATCTGGAAGCATGAGAGCTTCTTTCACACAGGAAGGTTATGCAGGTGCACCCAGAGAAGATATGATCAGAGTTACATACATCAATAAAATTTTTCACAACAATCCCAATTGGCTGCATCAGCATGTTGGGGAGGGGAAAACCACAGGTAATTTATATACCACCTTTATTTGGCTTCACGCAGGCTTTTGTTATGAGTGTCAGCCAATGACCTGTAAGCTTGAAGAAAATACATGGCTACTTATGCAGCTACTTAACACTGTTTTAAAAAGGATACTGGGGGTTCATGTGGCTGGTGAAGATGGGGCGAGCTGAATGCATCGCCCAAGAACTGGCTCACTTCAGATTCTGAATCAGGAGCGATGAAGAGAAATAAATAGAGCCTGCATGCTTTAGTCAGCCTTCCTAGCTTCCAGCTCAGATCAACCAAAGATGAGGATGATGAAGGAAGCTCTGGACTGGTAGCAGAGGAACGAGAACGTAAGATATCAAAAGCTATCGCCAGCACATTTGAAGAAGATAGAAACAGTGAAAGGGGGAAGATGCATAATGTTGACTAAAAATGCTGCTGAAGAAGAAAGGAAAATTTGTCAGGTATGCAGTTCTGTGCAGTGAAGGTGTGTTGTCGTTTTTCCTGCAGGAAGTGTTTTGCATCTACGCCAGAGCTCATCAACTACACTTGTGCGAGGGCCAGAATTTTTCTCGGTAGACATTGTGAGGGCCAGCTCTTTTGTAAAATAAAAGAAAAAAATATGATATGATATATATATATATATATATATATATATATATATATATATGTAGAGGTTAATCTTCACATTCGTTGTTTCTTCTTAATTTCTTATTTAACCTCTTCGTTTAAATGACTGACACAGAGCCTGTTTTACGCGTGTAACAACCTTATGTCGTATCACGGTCGCGTCACGGTAAAACTACCGTGTTGCTCCGTCCGCCATCATTTATTTTCCCTCCACAACACAAGTACAAATTTCTTCTTCACGGGCAATACAAAACCACAGCGCCCTCTACAGCCAAAAATGCATATAACAGCACTTTCTTCACAGAATGTCTCCAAATCTGCAATAACATAACAAATGTACTCGTTCTCAAACTGCTTAATACAAAGCAAAAAACATAACACATTGATACATAACATAAATCAGTTATTGATGTCCAAATTTCACAAAATGGCGCTTACATTCCGGCCCCTAATTGTTACTGCAAAGGCATAACAATTACCAAAAATTACATAAGCGACATTTTCAACCCATTGCTGTTAATACCACTGTGTTTATAAAAAAAAAAAAAACATAACAGTTTTACAGCTTTGAACAAAATGAATCATTCATCCATTTCCAACAAAAGACACAACTTGTCAATGGGTCTTTCCACGACACTGCTTTTGGTCTTCACAAAAACTCTTCTTACATGACCATTTGAGTCGCATATTGACCTTTCAACCTTTCCCATTAACCATGAACCTCTTGGTGCACTGTCATCCACAATAAGCACGACATCACCAGGTTTCAAGTTTCTTTTCTCAGTTAACCACTTCTGTCTCTCTTGTAACAGTGGAAGATATTCTTTGGTCCAACGTTTCCAAAAAATGTCTGACAAGTACTGAACTTGACGCCATCGTCTCTTTGCATACAAGTCCTCCTTTTGAAACAATCCAGGAGGTAACACAGGTTGTCGTTTCATAAGAAGCAAATGATTCGGTGTTAATGCCTCTATGTCATTAGGATCATTAGAAACTCTTGTGATAGGTCTACCATTTACAATAGACTCCACTTCACAAAACAAAGTGTGAAGTCGTTCGTCATCTAGAGTTTGCTGTTTCAGTAGCTGGGTAAGTATTTTTCTAACAGAACGTATCTGTCTTTCCCAAATCCCACCAAAATGAGACCCAGCTGGAGGATTAAAAATCCATGTGACACCTTCTTGTAAAAGCGACTCTGCAATTTTTACCTTATTCCAACATTCAATTGCTTCACGCATTTCTTTTTCAGCACCTACCAAGTTAGTGCCATTATCTGACCTCATTATAGAAACTTGACCTCTCCTAGCCACGAATCTCCTGAAGGCATTAATACAAGAGTCTGTTTCAAGTGATTGAGCCACTTCTAAGTGAATTGCTCTCGTGGTAAGGCATGTAAACATAACACCATACCTTTTTACATCACTTCTTCCACACTTAACTTGGAAAGGACCAAAATAATCTACCCCTACATTTGTAAAAGGAGGATTGTCCATTTCAAGTCTGTCTGGTGGCAAGTTTGCCATTCTCTGTTCACCAGGCTTACCTGACAGCTTTTTACATTGTACACATTTTGACAATATTTTTCTAAGAGCTGCGTCAGCTTTTGGAATCCAATACCTTTCTCTGAGTTTGGATAGCACTATGTTTCTGCCACTGTGACCTGTTGATTTATGAATGTGTCTGAGAATCAATGAAGACACATGATGATCTTGATGTAGTATTACTGGGTGCTTCACATCAGATGGTAAGGCAGATTTATCCAACCTTCCTCCAACCCTTAAAACACCATCATCCAACACAGGATCTAGTTTCACAATGTGACTAGTCCTTTTAACCTTTTGATCCTTCTGCAAAGTTAGAACCTCATCCTTGTAACTTTGCTTCTGACAGAACTTAACAATTTCCATTTCTGCGTTCTCCAGTTCTGCAACTGTTAAGTAACCTTCAGCTTTGTTTGGCCTTTGCACTCTCCTAGCCCCTTTCCTTTTCTTCTGACATTGATCATCACTAGCTGTCAAAGACTTACGCTCACGTGACAGTTTTTGAAGAAACTGTCTGACTCTCAAAATCCAGGCAACAGCCTTTTTTAGTCTGTACCAGTCTGAATAGTACTGAATGAGTTGACTGACTGGATCAGCTTGCACAAAGCCAACCTCAACTCTCATAACCTTTATCTCTGCATCAGCAGGAATGTCCTGCGGTATTATTGGTGATGCTGGCCAGTGTTCACAGTCCTGTGCTAAAAAGTCTGGTCCTTGAATCCAGGACTTTTTTAAGAGGAACTCGCTTGCTTTCAGTCCCCTAGATGCGTGGTCAGCAGGGTTCAACTCTGAGTTAACATATCTCCACTGACTAACCTTGGAGTTATCTCTGATCAGTGATACTCGATTTGCAACAAATGTCTTGAATCTGGCACTGTCATTTGCAATGTATCGCAACACTGTGGTACTATCAGACCAGAAAGTTGAATCTTTCAGATTCATTTTCAGCTCCTCTCTCATCATTTTGTCAATTTTCACAGCTACAGCAGCCGCTGTCAGCTCTAGTCTAGGAATAGTCGTTTGCTTCAAAGGTGATACTCGTGACTTGCCAATTAGGAATGAACAATGAGCTTCATTTCTCTCATTTGTTATACGAAGACATGTAACTACACCATATCCTCTCTCACTTGCATCTGAGAAATGATGCAGTTGTGCAGATGTTATCTTTCCAAAACCAATTGGTTTAAAACATCTGTTCACTGTAAGTCCTTGTAGTTCTGCAAAGTCCAACACCCACTGTTGCAACTTCTTAGCCATGTCCATTGGAATGTCCTCATCCCATGAGAATTTTCTTCCACACAGTTCCTGCAAAATCATTTTTGCTGGGAGAACAACTGGGGAAAGGAACCCTAGTGGGTCATAAATCGAACTGACAAATGACAAAACTCCTCGTCTAGTTTGAGTCATGTGTTTCTCATTGATTTTGACTTTGAACGAGTCTGTTTCAATGCACCAGTTTACTCCTAAAACTCTCTCATCAGGAAGGTTATCATGTGAGAGATCTAATGCCTTAACCTCTGATGCTCTTTCTGTTTCAGGAATAGAAGCAAGAACAACTCTGCTATTGCTATTCCATTTTGTAAGATGAAATCCACCACTTTCACACAATCCTGTTAGCTCCCTTACCATAGCACATGCCTCCCTTTCATTAGACACAGACAAAAGACAGTCATCTACATAAAAGTTGTTCTGCAATGCATTAACTGCCATAGCTGAAACCTCGTGTGCGGCATCCTGTGCTGTTTTCTTTAAAGCAAAGTTGGCGCAACTTGGAGAAGATGTAGCACCAAACAAATGCACAGTCATTTTGAACTCCTGCAATGGTTTGCTCAAGTTTCCTTCAGGCCACCAGAGGAATCGAAGCATATCTGTGTCTGCTGGTGGAACCTTTACTTGATGATACATTGCTTCTATGTCTGACGTTAGAGCAATGTAGTCACATCTGAAACGGGTTAAAACACCAATCAATGTGTTTGTTAAATCTGGTCCTTGTAAAAGCTCTTCATTTAAAGACTTTTCCTGAAATGAGGCTGCACAGTCAAAAACGACTCGAAGCTTTCTTTTCTGTGGGTGGTACACCCCGTGATGAGGTATGTACCATAATCTTCCATCATCACGTTCAAGTTCTTCGTTTAACACAGGAACAGCATATTTTTTATCTATAAGATCAGACATGAAAGCTGTGTACTCCTCATGAAACTCTTTCCTTTTCAACATTTTTCTTTTCAGGCTTTCTGCTCTACGCACAACTAGCTCACGGTTGTTAGGTAACTTCACATTCTGATCTTTAAGAGGAAGACCTATACAATAATGACCGTCAACCTTCTTAACTGTGTTCTTAACAGAGTTCATGAACTGAACATCTTCTCGTGACATTTCATGACGCTCTTCAGAAGCCTTTTCTGGAAAGTCATGATTAAACTGTTTCATACACAACGTTTCAATTTCTGACATTGATATGCGATTCACAGAAACATCTTGTAGTCTTTCAGAATCATTTTTCTTCAAAGGGCCATTGATAACCCATCCTAAGATCGTGCGGACTGCATATGGACCTTCATCTATGCTATGAATGATTTCCCAAGGTTCCATTGCCTTGTGAGCGTTTGCTCCAATCAAAAGTCCAACCTCTGCATCTATTTCAGTCAGTTCTGCTCTGTGTAAATGAGGCCACTTTTCTAAATCTCTTTGCATTGGAATGCTCTCTTTTGAAACTGGAATGTCTTTGTGTGTGTACGTATCAGGTAAGTCAATGTACACATTTTCTTTTACACCACTTACTTCTAAGCCTGACACAATGTAACATGATTCCAGTTTGTTCTGACCCATAGTGCGGAGAAGGATTTGAATTTTCTTTCCTTCTATGCCAAGTTGTCTCATAAGCTTCTCTGAGCAAAAAGTAGCTTCACTTCCATTGTCCAAAAACGCATAAGTATCAATGGTCTTGCTACCTTTCTTGAGCTTAACATGAACTGGCACAATAGCCAATACTCGACTGCTACTACCGGCCCCGGTAGCACCACATGTCCCACCGACAATAGGAATAGAGCTAGGGGCTTCTGCATCTGAACTTTCAGTGTCATCATTTGGCTTTTCTACAGCTACATCCTCTGACTCAGCATAATGAAGCATACTAAGGTGTCTTTTAGAGCAGTAGTCACACTGAATTCTTTTCTTACAATCTCTACTCAAATGTCCTTGAGTCAAACATAAAAAACAGAGACCTTTTCCTTTAAGGAACTCTATTTTCTCCTTGTGAGGCAGTTTTCTTATTTTCTGACATTCGGCAAGTGAATGGCCTTTCTCACAAAATACACACGGTCTTTGAAAAGCATCAACTTTCTGACGCCAAGTGCCTTTATTTGCATCCTGCGACTTTTCCTTAAATGCAGGTGCAACGCTGGTGGCAAATGCACTGCCTTTCGGTCTGAACATCCTATTTGATTTTGTGTACTGCTTGCCTTTGTCATCAACATCTTTAATGTCACCAAATAAAGGATCAGAAGCTATTTTAGCTTGCCTGTTTAGAAACTTCACAAAATCTGAAAACTTAGCTCTTGTTCCAGATTTTTCTTGAATATCAGATGCTGAGACTCTCCACATTTCTCTTATTTTATATGGTAATTTGGAAACTATGACTCTGAGATTTACTGGGTTGTCAAGTTCCTCAAGCTGGTTAACATCTTGCATGGCATTGTTACATCCAGTCAGAAAAAGTGAATAACTATGAAGAGACTTGGCATCGTCTGCCTTCACCTGAGGCCAGTTTACAACCCTCTTTAGGTATGCTGTTGCAATCTTAATCTCATTCCCATAATGATAGTATAAAAGTTTCATTGCCTCATGAAAACCTTTCTGTGGGCTCATATGTTGACAACTTCTTACTAAGTCTCTTGGTTCACCTCGCGTAAACTGCTCAAGATAATAGAACTTGTCACTATCATTATCTGTTTTACTACTGATTGTATGATCAAACGCTCTGAGAAAGGATTTGAACTCTAAAGGATCACCACTGAAAATGGGAACATCTCTCTGAGGCAGATTTGACAGTCTGTGTTGCTTAACCAACATTTCTGTAATGTCATTCTGTTTCAACATTACTTCGCACAAATTAATATTTGTGTCCATTTCAACTCTTTGAGATGTATTCTCCTGTTTAACCTGGTTCTGTGGTCTATATACATGCATATTTGACCCTTCATCTTTAACAACTGGGGTCAAACCACCAAAAGAACTTGCATGTTGACAGTTCATACCTTTTGTTTCACTGTCCTCATACTCTTCCAGAGCCTTTATCTTTGCAGTAGAAGCAGCAATTTGGGTTTCAATTTCCAGCTGCTCCTTTCTTGCCTTTAACTTCAGCTCTTCCAAGTCCAGAGCTTGCTTCTCTTTTAACTTCTCTGCCTTTGTCAACAAAGAAGCTTTTTCTGCTTGTTCCTTGCGACGTGCAGATGACGACGATGCTGTTGAACCACAGTAGCTGGACCCGGCCCTGGACACGAAGGATCCCGGTGGTTTACATCTGGCTCCATCAGTTGTGGATGCGCTGTCATCTGGCCCCACGTCATCCTGTTGTCTTTGCTTTGCTTCAATAATCCATTTTTCAGCATCCACCATAAAATTGCTGAAACTTTCATCTTTGGGCTGATACCAATACATCTGATCAGCAAGTTTTTCTTCTTCTGAAAGCAGCTGTAGAACCTTTGCATTTAACTGAGCAAAGTCACTCTTGAGTTTTGAAAACTCATTTAAATGTTCATCTACATTATCTGCATCTTCGTTATTGTTCATCATAGCACTTATCTTATTCAGCTTTGCAGTCACTTGAGCCAGCTTTGCTCTTCTTAAACCGATTTGTCTTTGCAAAAGGTCTTCCATGCCTTTTTCTGTGTATTTAGGCGCCCTCTTTTGGTCGTCTTCGGTAGTGCAGGCATTTTCTTGCTCCTTAATTTTTTGCGACACACCCTCCGCCATTTCGTTCTTTTATTCTTTACTTTTCATCAACAAGAGTTCGAATTCAATAGTCTATGACACAAAGCATGCCTTGCTTTCCAAATAAGTGCCATCTTGTGATGAATTTAGGAGGACCCAAGAAATACCCGAAAACAAGTGAGTACAAAAATAATCTCAGTCTTTATTTATGACGCTGCGGCTCGGCCCCTGGTTCGGCTCGCACTCTGCGACAGGCCGCTCCTGAAGGCAGAGTCTCAGGTTAGTGACCAGCAGATATTAACAGGTTTGTTAGAGAGAAGTGAGGTCACTAACCTGGACGTGCTGAGGGCAGAACTCTGACTCCTTGTTACGAAGGCGTCCGAGAGGGGGTTATCCAGAGCTCTTTTGTCCAGGTCCGGTCCGGGTCTTTGTCAGGGGGAAATCCGTTTAGTTCAGGCAGCGGTCTCCAAGGGGGAATCCAATAGAGCGTCCAGGTCCAGATCCAGGTCAAATCCAGAAGGCACAGACAGAACAGGGGGGGAGCAGGCGAACTCGATTACTCACAGACAGGCTGGGGTCGGAATCACGGTGAGGCAGTCCAAACTCTGAGGCTGACAGGCAGAACCCAGGCAGGCAGACAAATCCAAAGGGGCAGGCAGGTATCCAAAAAACAGAGGCAGAAACAGGTCGAGAGGCAGACAGGCAGACAGGAAATTTCAAAAATGCTGGAAGCGCTCACCGTATGGCTAGAGACGTTCTGGCACTGGAGGCTACGATGAGCAGAGCTTTTAAGCAGCCAGGGTGGAGACAGACACAGGTGTGCTGATTGCAATCAGCAGCTCCAGTGCCAGAAACGTTACAGAGCCCCCCCCTCAAGGGCGGATTCCAGACGCCCCAGGTTGGTCTGGATGGGCTCTGTGGAAGTCCCTAATGAGGGATTTGTCCAAGACGTGGCGAGCCGGAACCCACTGCCGTTCCTCAGGACCATAACCCTCCCAGTCGATGAGGTACTGGGTGCCTCGACCCCATTTACGGGACTTGAGGATCCTCTTCACGGTATAAACCGGAGAGCCATCCACCAGGCGGGGGGGAGGTGGGGGCGTGGTGGTGGGAGACAGGCTGGAGGTGTTGACAGGCTTGATACGGGATACGTGGAAGGTGGGGTGAACCTTCATGGTAGAAGGCAGACGGAGACGGACCGCCACAGGATTGATGATTTTGATGATGGGGAACGGTCCAATGAAGCGTGGCGCCAGCTTCTTGCTGTCCACCCTCAGAGGAAGGTCCCTGGTGGACAGCCAAACCCTATCTCCTACTTGATAGGTTGGAGCAGGGACCCGCCGACGATTGGCTGCACGGGACTGACTCTGAGATGCGGCGAGTATGGCCTTCCTGGCCCTTCTCCAGGCTCGCCGACATCTCAGAGCAGAAAGACGGGCGGACGGGACTCTGGACTCAACCTCTTCTGTGGTAAAAACTGGCGGTTGGAAACCGTACACCACATAGAAGGGAGAGAGGCCAGTAGAGGAGGAGGGTGTAGCGTTTATCGCATGTTCCACCCAAGGTAAGTTCTGTGCCCACTTAGAGGGGTCTGCCTGGCAGAAAAGGCGGATCTTCGTCTCAACCTCCTGGTTCATCCGTTCGGTTTGTCCATCTGACTGGGGGTGGAAACCGGAGGAGAGATTTACAGAAATCCCCAGCATCGCACAGAACTCTCTCCAATAACGAGCCACAAACTGGGGACCCCGATCTGACACAATGTCAGAGGGCAGACCGTGCAGCCTGAAAACCTCCCTGGCAAGGATGAACCCCATCTCCTTGGCAGAGGGAAGCTTGTTAAGGGGGACCAGATGGACCATTTTGGAAAAACGGTCAACGACCGTGAGGATGACCGTGTGACCGTCAGATGAGGGGAGACCCGTGATAAAGTCCATAGAGAGGCTGGACCACGGTCGAGGAGGGACTGGGAGAGGATGAAGCAAGCCAGAGGGGGGACGACGAGACACCTTAGCCTGGCTACAGGAGGAACAGGCTGCGACAAACTCCCCGACGTCTCTGACCAGAGACGGCCACCAGAACTGAGACCTGATGAGGCGAATGGTCTTGCTCACGCCTGGATGGCCGTATAACCGGGAGCTGTGACAGAACTCTAGCACTTTTGATCTGAGTTCAAGAGGGACAAAGAGCCTGTCCTTGGGGCAGGCTTCGGGCATCTGGACAGAGACGAGGGATTCCCTTACCTCCCTCTCTAGTTCCAGGCGGGAGACAGCACACCTCACAGAATCCGGCAAGATGAACCCCTGTTCCTCCTCCGGATCCCCCTCGTTAGCCTCGAAGACCCTTGACAAGGCATCCGGCTTGGTGTTTTTCGACCCCGGTCTGTAAGAGAGGGTGAAACTGAACCGACTGAAAAATAGTGCCCACCTGGCCTGCCTGGGGTTGAGTCTTTTTGCTGTCTTGAGGTACTCCAGGTTGCGATGATCAGTCCAGACTAGGAATGGTATCTTGGAGCCCTCGAGCCAATGCCGCCACTCTTCAAGGGCCAGTTTAACTGCCAGAAGTTCACGGTTGCCCACATCGTAGTTCTGCTCAGAACTGGATAACCTCCTGGAAAAGAAAGCACAGGGGTGCACACGACCATCCTCCCCCTGCTGGCTGAGGATGGCTCCGACTCCAGAGCTAGAAGCATCCACCTCTACTATGAATTGCTTCTCAGGGTCAGGAGAAACGAGGACCGGGGCTGAAGTGAACAGCTCTTTAAGGCGCCTGAAAGCCTTGTCTGCCTGTTCATTCCACATATACTTAGTTTTACAAGAGGTGAGGGCGTGGAGAGGAGAGGCTACCTGGCTGTAGTTCCTGATAAACCTCCTATAAAAATTAGCAAATCCCAGAAATCTCTGGAGTTGCTTACGGTCCACCGGAGCAGGCCACTCCGTTACGGCCCGAACCTTGGCTGGGTCCATGGCAATCTGCCCAGGCGACAGAATAAAACCAAGGAAGGATGTAGAAGTAGTATGAAACTCGCATTTTTCTGCTTTAACATAAAGTTGATTTTGAAGGAGGCGGAGGAGGACAGAGCGGACGTGTTGCTTATGAGAAGCCAGGTCCTTAGAATAAACAAGAATATCATCAAGATAAACGAATACGAACCGGCCGATCATGTCCCCAAGAACCTCATTAACTAGGTTCTGAAAGACTGCTGGGGCATTAGTTAGGCCGAAAGGCATCACCAGGTATTCGTAATGGCCGGTGGGGGTGTTAAAAGCGGTCTTCCACTCGTCTCCCTCTCTAATCCGGACTAAGTGGTAGGCGTTGCGGAGGTCCAACTTGGTAAAAACTTTAGCCCCTTGGACCTGGTCAAAAGCAGAGTTCATCAAGGGAATAGGATATCGGTTCTTAACCGATATGTCATTTAGGCCCCTATAATCAATGCAAGGGCGGAGGGAGCCGTCCTTCTTTTCAACAAAGAAAAATCCCGCTCCAGCTGGAGAGGACGAAGGACGGATGATGCCTGCTCTTAGGGATCCATTAATGTAGTCCTGCATGGCCTGGGATTCTGGAGGGGATAATGAGTAAAGGCGGCCTCTGGGTGGAGCGGCGCCTGGTAACAGGTCAATCGCACAATCATATGGGCGATGAGGAGGTAAACTCGTGGCCTTGGCCTTATTAAAGACCTCCTTTAAATCATGGTAAACGGAAGGAACTCTGGACAGGTCCGGGTAAAACTCGTCTGCTTTACCTTCGGGAGAGCGGGGAGGGTGAGCAGAGGACAGACAGGACTCGGAGCACGAAGAGGCCCAACCCGTAATCTCGTTACGCCTCCAATCAATCTGGGGGTTGTGTTTGCGGAGCCAGGTAGCGCCCAGGATCACTGGAACCTGCGGGGAGTCAATAACCATAAAGGTGAGTCTCTCCTTATGATTACCTCCCAAGGTCATCTCCACCGGCTCAGAGAGGAGGCGTGATTGATTGAGCTCATGCCCATCCAGGGCGAGAACACTGCGGGCTGAAGAGGCGTTCTGTAGTGGGAGGTTAAGCTTCCTGGCCAGGCCCTCGTCCAGAAACTCAGTGTCGGCTCCAGAATCAATAAAAACCGAGAGCCTGTGGGACTGTGAGGAGAAAGACAAGGTAGCAGGAATTAAACGGTTAGGTGGGACAGCAAGCTTGGTGTAGCTCAGTAGGGATGCCCCACCCCCTACTGAGCTTGGTCTTTTAACGGACAGTTCCGGACTTGGTGGCCCACCCCTCCACAGTACAGGCAAAGTCTCTGCTGTTGCCTGCGCTGGTACTCATCCTTGGTTAGGCCCATCTTACCCAATTGCATGGGCTCTGGCTCTGGAAGCTTGGGCGAAACCGGTGACGTAACAGGGGAAGGAGCCGAAACTCGAGGGGGAACAGAAGACGTCGAACGACGTTCCCTTCGTCGTTCCATGAGGCGGAGATCCACTCTGTTAGCCAGCTCCTCGAGCTGCTTCAGGGATTTAGGGTA
Organism: Fundulus heteroclitus; assembly: GCF_011125445.2. Classification (NCBI taxonomy): domain Eukaryota; kingdom Metazoa; phylum Chordata; class Actinopteri; order Cyprinodontiformes; family Fundulidae; genus Fundulus; species Fundulus heteroclitus. The sequence goes on along the minus strand of NW_023397063.1, from coordinate 23,183 downwards.
CTCTCGAGTGGCAAGCTCATCCTTAATCTTATCGTTGAGCCCAAAAATAAAAACGTCCATAAGGGCATACTCGTTCCAGAGGCTGTCGGCAGACAACAAATGAAAATCAATAACATAATCTGCCACAGACCTATCTCCCTGTCTCAGGGTCAGAAGCCCCCTAGAGGATTCCCGGCAGGGCAGCAAGGGACTGAAAACTCTAACAAGCTCCGTGGAGAAGTCATGATATGAGTGGCAGATGCGCGAGTCATTTTGCCACTCGGAAGTTCCCCACAACCTGGCCTTGCCGGCTAGCAGTGATATCACGTACGCTACTTTGGACCGGTCTGAAGGGAATGAGGAAGGTTGCAATTCAAAGTGTATCTCACACTGTGTGAGAAAAGCCCTGCAATGTTCTGGGTCACCGGAGAACATTGCCGGCGGGGAGAGATGGGGCTCCGACGAGGATGACGTCACCGGAAGTGACGGAGGGCCAGAGGAAGCGGCTTGCGGAAGTGAAGGCTGCGTGCTCCCCTGAGTACGAAGATGGCCTAAAATCTCCGAGACGCCGGCTTCTAATTCAGAAATGGATTTCTCTACCCCCGCACGCCACTGGGTTTCGGGTACAGGGTCCATGTTTGGCCAGAACGTACTGTGATGAATTTAGGAGGACCCAAGAAATACCCGAAAACAAGTGAGTACAAAAATAATCTCAGTCTTTATTTATGACGCTGCGGCTCGGCCCCTGGTTCGGCTCGCACTCTGCGACAGGCCGCTCCTGAAGGCAGAGTCTCAGGTTAGTGACCAGCAGATATTAACAGGTTTGTTAGAGAGAAGTGAGGTCACTAACCTGGACGTGCTGAGGGCAGAACTCTGACTCCTTGTTACGAAGGCGTCCGAGAGGGGGTTATCCAGAGCTCTTTTGTCCAGGTCCGGTCCGGGTCTTTGTCAGGGGGAAATCCGTTTAGTTCAGGCAGCGGTCTCCAAGGGGGAATCCAATAGAGCGTCCAGGTCCAGATCCAGGTCAAATCCAGAAGGCACAGACAGAACAGGGGGGGAGCAGGCGAACTCGATTACTCACAGACAGGCTGGGGTCGGAATCACGGTGAGGCAGTCCAAACTCTGAGGCTGACAGGCAGAACCCAGGCAGGCAGACAAATCCAAAGGGGCAGGCAGGTATCCAAAAAACAGAGGCAGAAACAGGTCGAGAGGCAGACAGGCAGACAGGAAATTTCAAAAATGCTGGAAGCGCTCACCGTATGGCTAGAGACGTTCTGGCACTGGAGGCTACGATGAGCAGAGCTTTTAAGCAGCCAGGGTGGAGACAGACACAGGTGTGCTGATTGCAATCAGCAGCTCCAGTGCCAGAAACGTTACACATCTAATGAAGACTACAGCATCCCAACATTCTTGTTGTCTTGTACTTCTCTTGGCTCATTTATGCAGCTTACCAGTTCGTATTTTATGCTTCTTTACTGGTCCGTTGTGTTGGGCTCAGTCTCGGCTCGCCTTCTTGCAGAGCGGAGGTAGTTTTACTTAATGTAGAGGTTAATCTTCACATTCGTTGTTTCTTCTTAATTTCTTATTTAACCTCTTCGTTTAAATGACTGACACAGAGCCTGTTTTACGCGTGTAACAACCTTATGTCGTATCACGGTCGCGTCACGATAAAACTACCGTGTTGCTCCGTCCGCCATCATTTATTTTCCCTCCACAACACAAGTACAAATTTCTTCTTCACGGGCAATACAAAACCACAGCGCCCTCTACAGCCAAAAATGCATATAACAGCACTTTCTTCACAGAATGTCTCCAAATCTGCAATAACATAACAAATGTACTCGTTCTCAAACTGCTTAATACAAAGCAAAAAACATAACACATTGATACATAACATAAATCAGTTATTGATGTCCAAATTTCACAAAATGGCGCTTACAATATATATATATATATATATATATATATATATATATATATATATATATATATATATATATATATCATATTTTGTTTCTTTTATTTTAGCCTGAATATGTGGCAGTTCTCCAAACTCTGGTCGGATCCACTGGAGAGGAAGATGAGAGTGTAACCCAGGTTAAACCAGGTTAAAATTCCTTGGTCCCATTTTTTTCTCAGTACCTGAACACACCACAAGACACACCCCAGACGAAGGCAGTCCACATTGATGTTCTGACAAGTCTGGACTCTGACGCATTTCTGATGGCCTTACGTCGATTCATCGCCAGAAGAGAGAAGCCTTCAGAAATTTTATCAGATCAGGGCACAAATTTCAAGGGCGGAGATCGAGAGCTCCGCGAAGCCTTCCAAGCATTGCATGCCGATCTGAAAGAGCAGTTATCACAGCACCAGATCAGCTTCAAGTTCAACCCCCCTAGTGCACCTCACTTCGGTGGCATTTGGGAGAGAAATAAGGTCAGTTACAGCTGCTCTGTAGGCCACTGTACAACCACACGCCATACCAGAAGAGGTATTGCGTACCGTCTTAATGGAAGTGGAGGGAATCCTAAATTCCAAGCCACTTGCATATGTGTCTAGTGATGTGGCTGACGCAGACCCTGTAACCCCAAACTTGTTACTGATGGGGCGGCTGGACCCGTCCCTGCCTCAAGCCGTTTACGAGGAGTCGGAGCTCCTAAGTAGGAAGAGATGGAAGCACTCACAAATCCTCGCTGATCAGTTCTGGACCTACTTCGTTCGCCACTACCTTCCAACACTCCAGACCCGGGCTAAGTGGAACAATAATACGCCAGCTCATCAGCCTGGAGACATTGTCATGGTGATAGACCCCCTGCCGGATCACCAAGGTACTTCCCGGAACCGATGGCCGCATCCGGACAGTGGAAGTCAACGTCCAGGACAGGTGCTACATAAGGCCGGTGGCTCGACTCGTCCCACTGCCTGCCGTCCCAGACATGGAATCGTCACGTCCATCAGATGAGGACAAACTGGATCAGTGACCGGTTTGGGGGCGGCTGTTGTGAAGGACTAGAGACTTTCACATGACCAGGTAGACTCTTACTGACTGTCTATGCGTTCTGTGCGTGCATCCCTCTTGGCTACACCCGTGGAGTTAACTGGGGTGCGAGTCTGAGGGCGCATGCGCATGAGCCAGTGGACAGAGAGACGGAGAGGCGGAAGGATCCCTTGCGTGCTGTGGATTTATTGTGCCTTTCGGACGTTGTGTGCGTTCATAAACCGTAAGTTTACCATTTCTTGTTTTGGGTTAAGCTGTTCATACTAGTTTGTGGAATAGTGGCATTAATATCTGCGTATGTCGCCGACGTTTGTGTTTACAGCGTGTAAAGCGAGTACCGCGAGTAGTAAACAGTGAAGTGTTAACCCTTTCCTGCCAGGTAAAAATGGAGATGAGGCTTCTAAGTGGATAATATGTTTACTTTAGGGCGTAGTATATATTTGTAGTAGTGTCTATTTAGCCATTGCCCACGCGTGCTCGTATATGATTAGCCATACTTTGCTGTTAATGTTGCAGTCACAATGCTTATGTTTCTAAGAGGCACTGTTATATTCTGTTTACTTATAGAAAGCACAATTTCCTAACTTCAATGTTACACCTCAATAAAACTCTGGACCGGTTCACCATGTCTGCTTTTTAATCAGATGCTCCACGGTGGCTCCTGCATAATTAATACTAGGATCAACGAAACAATTGCATAACACTGTCCAGCAAAATGCCTGCAACCCCCGCACCCGTTTTGAATCCCCGTGTCGTCATGACTTTTCTCCACTCCAGCTGGTAATAGCTGTGCCATTACAGACTCTCGTTTTCTCTTGGTTATTACTTCTTTTTCTTTTCTTGTTTACTTTCTCTTTCCTGTCGCTGGGCAACGAGTATGGATGGTCCTCCATTTTAACATAAAAGAGCAAATAGAATGATCTACTGTTGTCTTTGCTTGTTTTGTACTCCTTCTCCACCGACAGCCCATGATCATATAGGGCTTTTTCTGTCTGGTCATTCTGTCAGCAATTTCTGTTTATGTAACGCTATAGTACTGCTAGAGCAGTAAGCAGAGTGCATTGACTTTTAGACATAGTGAATATTATTTGTGTATTTTATTCTGGTTTACAAAAGCCACCTTCTACATTCTATACTCCATGTTCCATGTTATACATTAATCTTAAAGCTATAGTGGACAATTTTTCTGGAAATATAGCTAAGAAACACCCACATTCCTTTGTGAATAACTGCGTATACTTCAAAGCTGAACTTTTTGGGTCTTGAGGATTTTGGGTTGAAGGTTTTTTCAATCTTAATATTATTTCTCAATCTAACAGCTTGTCAATTTTGCCGGTAGAATAATCTGCTGATGTGGTTTTAATAAATTCAGATAATATGACACCACCAGTGTTATCTTTCAGGGCATAACTTTTCAATGCTTGATTTAAAAACGTTGCCTCACCTAAAAACCTTGAAACATAACAAAATGAGCTTAAACAATATTGAGTTAAAGATTTTATACAAACATAACATTTTTACCTCTTTATTTCCAAAGACTTTGTGTATTCCTGACTGAATCATTGCATGGACCATGGCTTTCAACAGGCTGGTATTCTGCATCCAACATGGTAGCTGGCATGATTTGTCATGCGTACAATTGTAATTTCCCTTCTCAGAGGCTGGCTATGTGAGAAGAAACAGCAGAATAATTTTTTACAGCTGCTTCTTCAGATTAGTTCTCTATATATTAGAAGCCTGAGGTCAGTTTGACACAAAGGGAGATTAAGCTATCTTTATTAGGGCTTATCTTCTGGAACCTTCTCTGCACTGAACTCAGTTACATCAAGATATATTTTACTTTTAAAGCCCACATTAAACTCTTGTTTTTTTTTTAAGGGTTTTGGTAAGGCCTAACATTTTATTTTAACAAATAACAGACTTACCAAACATACAGATTACAGATGAAAGCATGCAGGGATTGCATCAAATTTTCTGAAAAAATTTGCAACACAATCTCCAAGGGACTCCCGTAAAGTCACTTTAGCAAATCCACCTGTTACAATGTTATGACTGTGTTGATATCAAATGATGCATTCCACAGATATTATCCTTGTTGGCATAACAACAACATCTTCAGTATTGTTGTTACACATACATCAGCCACAGCATGAACAACCTCTTGACTTGTTTTATGGGGCCTTTGCCAACTCCCTGTCACATGATCTTCCTAATGTGCCATTGGTTATTTCAGCGTATATTCTACATGTTACATTGTTCATTTCTGGCCCTCCCTCTGATAGTTGTTTATTGTAAGTCAATCCTGCTGATCCTTTGTTTCAGCTCCATACCTGTCACAGCTATAATGAAGAACATTGCTATATGAACTCATCCCCACTGATTGACCTACTCTCTAGTTCTCTTGCAATAATTCATTAAAAGTGTCTTTGTTCTTTGTCATCTTTTCACCATGAAAGTAAAATCTGTTTCACTGTCATTAACAGGTCCTGAATTAGTTTTTTTAAGTGCCTTGCCCAGGTGCACATCAACATTAAGAAGCTTGAATTGTGCCTACAATGTTTGGAATGCAGATCAACTTACTCTTCCCACATATTTGACCCTAAATATTTTATTTACGGCCAAAGTAGGGTATATCACCTATTAACGAGGGTATGTAACAGATTTATGTAAATTCACTTATGCACTGCTGGCCGGGGTATTTTCAAATCATCAGTGTCCCATGTAACCCACATAACCATTGATGAACATGCTGGGGCAGAAACTGTCTGGATTCCACAAAGCACACAGAAGATGCCACTGTAACTAAGAACTTTAGCGCACAGGTTATTTACCATTTACCACATAGTAACCAAAATGCTTGACAGAGGGCCATTTGCTACTGAATAAGTAGGATGCAGCCTATAGGAGAGGAAACAATGTTGTTCTCTACTTAGCAAGATCTGTAACTTCAAACTTGTTCAAAAAGGAATTCTTAATTCCTTGTTTTCTGTGGTTTAGTATGTCTGAACAAAAATGGTAAATGGGCTGTACTTGGGCTGCACATTATCAAGTCCTAAGGACCCTAAAGTGTTTCAATCTACATTCAATCATTTACCCATTCACTCACACACTGACTATGGTAAGCTACATTGTAGCCAACGAGTCCAATGACCACCGCCAGCAGGCAAAGCTGGTGAAGTGTCTTGCCTAAGGACACGACTGAGATGGCCAGAGTGGGGGGGGGGTTGAACCAGCAACCTTCAAGTTACAGAACAAACTCCAAGCTTCTTAGCCACTGTTGCATCAGTAGCTGTGCGTAACATTCAAACTTATTCTCAATTAATAAAGTACTAGCTACATTTAAGTTACAAGTTTGATTTGTTTTATAGGGACACATTTACACAAAATGTCTCCTTATTAAGTTTAAAAATGGTAGGTACATCTTCCTCAGCTAGTGGCCTTTGACGTGACACATCCAGTCGTGTTACCTGGTTTGTATATTTGATCACACAGCTATTTGACTGTCCACCCCACTACGTGGCTAGCACCATTCTGTCACCTCCTGCTATTAATAATATGTGCAAATTACACTTAATCGCTCTTCATTTAGGTCATCTTCAAATGGAGCTGGGCCTTCCATCTAAACACATTACATTGTGAGAAGGCAATTATGTGTTATTTGTGAGGAGAAGGTGTAATGGCTGCCTCTCTTTGTAGGAGAACATCTCTTTGCTTCTTATGATCTTTGCTGTCTAATACACTGTGTTCCTCCTTTAAATCAGAACAGGCGATCTAGAAAGCTTTTGTCTGAAATATATTTTCAAAGTTATTTATCTACTTAGTAACCTAGTTCAGCAGAATATAACATACGATGCCTTTTAACTTATGAAAAAGGAAAAAGATTTTTAAGGTAATGACACACTAAATTTTTTTACTACTGTGTTTTTGGAGGATCTCCACTTCACCTAAAGGTCTATGATTCTCAAATGCTGCTCCACTCAACCAGAAACTTGGGCATCTGTAACAACTGTCAACATTCATGAAGTAAAACCACTCCCTCCAATAAATGTTCTTGCAAATACAGTCATGGTTAAAAGTCTTGGCTGTGAAATACATTTTGTTCATTTACGTTTCTTTTCTTCATGAAAAACTATTAAAACGTTTCACAAGTTTCAGAGTTTATTACGTAATTACCTTGAATGTATGTATATATTATCCCGAAAGAATAAACAAAATTTAAGTGATTTTTACAAAGCTTTATACTCACCACAGATAATGTAAGTATCATTTAGCCAAGTGATGACCCTGAAATCAGCTGAATGCCAGGAAGTCCTCAAAACCATGCCCAATAAAAGCCTTCAAGCCCGGGTGGATTTCCAGCAGAGTTCTACAAAGAATTCTGGAATATTTTGGTACCAACATTCAACAGAATTTTACTTGAAATTGAGGAAAATGACAGACAAATATGAATTCTGCCAACATTAGTCTCTTGTTAATGTGTAACTCACCCCGATGTAAAAAGCCCCCAAGCAAATTTGAAAAATTCCTCCGAACGTGGGCAGGGTGAGGGAAAATGCAAGGCTGTGTTCAGGATGAGGGAAAGAAGCAACTAGTTAAATTTGCCAAACTGAAACATGGCGAATGAGAAGAGAAGCTGGTAGTGATGCCACGGATTGGTCTTTTGAGGTAGAGGATTTTTCACCACCCTTGCCACTGGAGAATGAGGGAGGCTATGGAGGCATCAGGACCATGGCAGACATCAGGAACACCGACCAGCAGCCTAATAACGACACCCTGATGCCTTAAACAGCTTTTCTGCATGCTTCCATTATCCAAGCAGCAGGGAGCCTGAATATCTTCCTCGGCAAGAGGAGCAGCATCACCCTCTCGTCCTGCAGCTGCACCGAGTGACCTCCTCCTTGAAGAAGGTCAACACCAACAAGGCTGCAGGTCTAGACATGGTGTCAGGTTGGATGCTTTAATCATGTGCTGACCAACTAGCAGGGGTCTTTCTGGACATCCTTCAGCCTCTCCCTATAGCTCTCTGTGGTCCCTGCCTGCCTAAAATCATCCATCATTGTGCCTGTTCCTGAGAAACCAACCATCACCTGCCTCAACGATTACTGTCCTGTTGCTCTAACCCCGTCATTGTGAAGTGCTTCGAGAGGATTCTCCTGCAACACATCAAGGACACCATCCCCGATGGCCTGGACAATCTTCAGTTTGCCTACAGGGAGAATCGCCCCACAGAGGATGCTGTCTTTTTAGCACTTCACTCAGCTTTGAGTCATCTGCAGCATCCCAACACCTTTGTTAGGATGCTAATCGTGGACTTTAGCTCAGCATTCAACACCATGCTCCCAAACATGCTGGCTCTGAAGCTCCACAATCTGCACAGCTCTGCTCTTGGATCAGTGACTTCCTCACCAACAGGCCCCAGGTGGTGCAGATAGGGAAACTCACATCTGCCCCACTGATCCTCAACAGTGGCATGCAGCAGGCTTATGTCCTCAGCCCTGCTCTCTTCATCTTCTTCACCTATAACTGCTCTGCTGTCAGCCCACAAAGATAATAGTTAAGTTTGTGGACAACACCACTGTGGTGGATCTCATCTCCAACAATGATGAGACCCACTACAGAGAGGAGGTCCACAATCTCACACAGTGGTGCTTCAGGAACAATCTGATCCCAAACACCAGCAAAACCAAGAAAGTAACAATGGAATACAGGAGGTCCAGGAAGTCTGGACATGTTCCTCACTGCATACAGGGGGAGGTGGTGGAGCATGTGGACAGCATTAAGTTCCTGAGCATTCACATCTCCTCTGACCTCTCCTGGTCCGTAAACACCTCCCACTTGGTGAAGAGGGCTCACCAAAGGCTCTTCTGCCTGAGAAAACTGAAATGGACTGGACTTTCCACTAAGTTGCTAAAAGCCTTTCCCATTGCTACAACAGAAAGTGTCTTATTTCTTAGCATAAACTGTATGGTATGGGAGCTGCACAGTGAAGGAGAAGGACTAAACATGGGTGGTGAGGACAGCACAGAGAATCGTGGGTTGCCATCTGCAAGAACTGGACTGGGTTTATGTAGCACGAGTCCAGAGAAGAGCCAGACGCATTGCCACAGATCCCAGCCACCTGGGCAATGCACTGTTTGCTCCTCTCCCATCAGGCAAACGTTTCAGGAACATCGAATCCAAAACTAACAGACTCAAAAACAGCTTCTTCGCAAAAGCTGAGGGCTATCACCCCCTGCTGAGAAGACTGAGTCTGTTACACATTACAATACCACTACAGTGAACATATCAGGAATGTTTAATTACACAATTCTGTAAATGGTTGAAGAGTATTTCACCAAATTTACTGCAGACATGAATGCATCATCAAAAAAGCTTTGAATGACTAATTCATTCAATACAGACTCTTTTGCATGTTTGGGCTTCTCAGTGAATGGCCAGTGACCAGTGCAGCCAACTGACCAACTTAATCCCTATTTTTTTAAATGTCTATGTCTGTTGTGTCCACCTGTACATATTGTTTGTGTGAAGATTCTTGATCTTTTTTTTTTTTACGGCACTAGTGGCTCGTTTTTCATACAGTAGGCTTACAAGAAAAGGGATTTGACAGAGAGGAAGACATGTAGCAAAGGACCTTAGGCCAGAATCCAACCCAGGTCAGCCACATCAAGGGGTCGTGTTCACGACCCCTGCACCATCAGAACGCATCCAACTCGGGTCCTCTACCAGAGACCTGGAGGGTTCTACTTAGTATCTTAGCTGTCCTCTTCTGGACTAAGATGTCTGATGTTTCTCCGGGTATCTGTTGAAGCCACTTCTCCACAGTGGGGGTTACTGCTCCGAGTGCTCTGATGACCATGGAAACTACTGTTGTCTTCACCTTCCAGGCTCTTTATATTTCTTCCAGAGCCCTTGGCATTTTTCCAGTTCTCGTGTTCTTTTCCCCTGACGTTTCCATCACTAGGGATGGCCACATCAATCACAACGGCTGTCCTCTGCTGCTTATCAATGATCACAATGTCCTTGGAGCTTGAATGTTTCATCTTCAATGGTGGCTCTGATGCTCAGTAGGCCTCTGCCTCCTTTTTGGGCTTAGTGTATAGCCTGTGGATATGGTATTTGGGGTAGAATCCACCATGCATGGTGAGTAGCTTTCATGTCTTAACATCAGTGATCTGGATTTCCTCCTGTGTCCAACTTATTAGCCCAGCGGGGTTTCTGATGAATGCCTTCTTCTTAGCATTGAGCTTACTTCCCAGAACTTGCTTTACTCGTTGCAGGTGTTTGGCTGGTGCTGCTTTCTTTGTGGTTGCCATTGGCTTGTGGTATTTCAAGGTACTTATAGTTCTCTTTAATATCTGCTATTCTTCCATCTGGTAGTGCAATGCCCTCTGTGTGGATTACCTTTTGTCTCATTGTCACCATCCGGCCACATTTGTGTGTTTACAGGGGTTGGACAATCAAACTGAAACACCTGGTTTTAGACCACAATCATTTATTAGTATGGTGTAGGGCCTCCTTTTGTGGCCAATACAGCGTCAATTCGTCTTGGGAATGACATCTACAAGTCCTGCACAGTGGTCAGAGGGATTTTAAGCCATTCTTCTTGCAGGATAGAGGCCAGGTCACGATGTGATGCTGGTGGAGGAAAATGTTTCCTGACTCGCTCCTCCAAAACACCCCAAAGTGGCTCAATAATATTTAGATCTGATGACTGTGCAGGCCATGGGAGATGTTCAACTTCACTTTCATGTTCATCAAACCAATCTTTCACCAGTCTTGCTGTGTGTATTGGTGCATTGTCATCCTGATACACGGCACCTCCTTCAGGATACAATGTTTGAACCATTGGATGCACATGGTCCTCCAGAATGGTTCGGTAGTCCTTGGCAGTGACGCGCCCATCTAGCACAAGTATGGGGCCAAGGGAATGCCATGATATGGCAGCCCAAACCATCACTGATCCACCCCCATGCTTCACTCTGGGCATGCAACAGTCTGGGTGGTACGCTTCTTTGGGGCTTCTCCACACCGTAACTCTACCGGATGTGGGGAAAACAGTAAAGGGGGACTCATCAGAGAACAATACATGTTTCAAATTGTCCACAGCCCAAGATTTGCGCTCCTTGCACCATTGAAACCGACGTTTGGCATTGGCACGAGTGACCAAAGGTTTGGCTATAGCAGCCCGGCCGTGAATATTGACCCTGTGGAGCTCCCAACGGACAGTTTTGGTGGAAACAGGAGAGTTGAGGTGCACATTTAATTCTGCCGTTATTTGGGGAGCCGTGGTTTTATGTTTTTTGGATACAATCCGGGTTAGCACCCGAACATCCCTTTCAGACAGCTTCCTCTTGCGTCCATAGTTAATCCTGTTGGATGTGGTTCGTCCTTCTTGGTGATATGCTAACATTACCCTGGATACCGTGGCTCTTGATACATCACAAAGACTTGCTGTCTTGGTCACAGATGCGCCAGCAAGACGGGCACCAATAATTTGTCCTCTTTTGAACTTTGATATGTCACCCATAATGTTGTGTGCATTGCAATATTTTGAGCAAAACTGTGCTCTTACCCTGCTAATTGGACCTTCACACTCTGCTCTTATTGGTTCAATGTGCAATTAATGAAGATTGGCCACCAGGCTGGTCCACTTTAGTCATGAAACCTCCCACACTAAAATGAGAGGTGTTTCAGTTTCATTGTCCAACCCCTGTATGTATATGTGTAGTGGATTTTCAAAATTCCCATGGTTTAGCATTGGAGTTATATAGTACCAGTCATTAGTAATTGGTTTTATATAAGACAAAATATATAAAGATAAATCTTATATATAAATATATACGATTTTTTTGTCCATTTTGAACATTAGAGGCCAAAAACTTGGGGACATGGGCCTAAAGAAAACCAAATAAAGAGGAAGAATAAATAAATAAATAGGGAAAAGCTGTGTGTATATCAACCCATGAAGGTCTGGATTCGGAGGCACACTAAAAATTAAAGTGGAAAAACACACTACAGGCAGATCCAACTTTGATGTAATGTACTTAAAACAAGTCAAAAGGATGTACAGTAGCATGTGTGGCCTCCACATGGCTGTAAGACCTCCCTACAACTCCTGGGCATGCTCCTGATGAGGTGGAGGATGGTCTCCTGAGGGATCTCCTCCCAGACCTGGACTAACGCATCCATCAACTCCTGGACAGTCTGTGGTGCAACATGGCGTTGGTGGAAGGAGCGAGACATGATGTCCCAGATGTCCTCAATTGGATTCAGGTCTGCAGAACAGGCGGGCCAGTCCATAGCATCAATGCCTTCATCTGGCAGGAACTGGTGACACACTCCAGCCACATGAGGTCTAACATAGTCTTGCATTAGGAGGGACCCAGGGCCAACCACACCAGTATATGGTCTCACAATGAGTCTCAGGATCTCATCTCTGTACCTAACGGCAGTTACACTACGTCTGGCTAGCACATAGAGGGCTGTGCGGCCCCCCCAAAGAAATGCCACCCCACACCATTACTGACCCACTGCCAAACCGATCATGCTGGAGGATGTTGCAGCCAGCAGAATCTTCTCCACGGCATCTCCTGTCACATCTGTCACATGTGCTTAGTGAGAACCTGCTTTCATTTGTGAAAAGCACAGGGCGCCAGTGGTGAGTTTGCCAATCTTGGTGTTCTCCGGCAAATGACAACCGTCCTGCACGGTGTTGGGCTGTGAGCATAACCCTCACTTGTGGACGTCAGGCCCTCACATCACCCTCATGGAGTCAATTTCTGATCGTTTGAGCAGACACATGCACATTTGTGGCCTGCCGGTCATTTTGCAATGTCTCCCTTTAGCTTTTTGAGCAGTATATATATATATATATATATATATATATATATATATATATATATATATATATATATATATATATCTCACAAATAAAAAGTACACATTTACTCATAGTATGTTTTCTCATATGTCACGGTTTCATCCAGTATTAATCATTATTAAGTGCATACACAATCCATTATTCCCAGCATTTCATGCATTTCTCCAACTCCATTTTTAAAGCAATGAGTGAGATATGTAGAGTGAGTCTCTACATATCATAGATTTCTAGAGGTAAAAGAAAAACAACTTTTAATAAAAAAACAGAACCCAAGTAAAGTAAGATCTTTACTGTAAAAATAAAAGCAAGAAAGACTGAAAAGAATTAAAAAAAGGGAAAACTAGTTCCAGAATAACCAGGAAGTCTGATTTTGAAAAAATAAAAAAGATTTTCCCGTAGTCAATATTTTCCAAGCCAAGTGTCTGAAATTCACTTATAGCTCAGAAATGATAGTTGCTGCTGGTAGATTGAGGGAAACCGATAAAACCTAAAGGCCCACTCTTAAGGTGCCATTACTGCAATATTAGTTTAGGGTTTTACCAATTCAATTTTATTTATATAGTGCTAATTCATGAAACATGTCATCTCAAGGCACTTTACAAAGTCAAGTTCAATCATATTATACATTTTGGGTCAGATTATACAGATTGGTCAAAAATGTCCTATATAAGGAAACCAATTGATTGCATCAAAGTCCCGACAAGCAGCATTCACTCCTGGGGAACCGTAGAGCCACAGGAAGAGTCGTCTGCATTGTACATGGCTTTGCTGCAATCCCTCATACTGAGCAAGCATGAAGCGACAGTGGGAAGAAAAACTCCCCATTAGCGGGAAGGAAAAACCTCCAGCAGAACCGGGCTCAGTATGAACGGTCATCTGCCTCGACCGACTGGGGGTTACAGAAGACAGAGCAGAGACACAACAAGAGAGACAAAAAGCACAGAAGCACACATTGATCTAGTAATCTGTTCTACATTAGATGGTAGTAGCGGGTGAGCCGTCTTCTCTGGATGATGTCACAGTTAACAGAACGCCAGACCAGGTGTACCTACTATGAAGAAAAAGAGAGAGAGCAAAAAGTTAAAAGATGAAATGACAACAGTCATTTCAATGTAATGCAATGCAAATCTGGAGAACAGTAGAAATCAGCAGAGAGAGAGAAATAGACCCTGATGTCCTCCAGCAGCCTAGGCCTATCACAGCACAACTATAAAGGTAGCTCAGAGTAACATGAGCCACTAGTTATAATTTTTGTCGAAAAGGAAAGTTTTAAGCTTAGTCTTAAAAGTAGACGGGGTGTCTGCCTCACGGACCAAAAGTGGGAGTTGGTTCCACAGGAGAGGAGCCTGATAGCTAAAGGATCTGCCTCCCATTCTACTTTTAGAGACTCTAGGAACCACCAGCAGACCTGCAGTCTGAGAGCGAAGTGCTCTGTTAGGAACATACGGGGTAATCAGAGCTCTGATATATGATGGAGCTTGATTATTAAGGGCTTTATACGTTAGAAGGAGAATTTTAAATTCTATTCTTGATTTAACAGGAAGCCAATGAAGGGAAGCTAAAATTGGAGACATATGATCCCTCTTGTTGATTTTCATCAGAACTCTTGCTGCAGCATTGTGGATCAGCTGAAGGCTTTGAACTGCATTTTGTGGACTTCCTGATAGTAAAGAATTACAATAGTCCAGCCTTGAAGTAACAAATGCATGGACTAGTTTTTCAGCATCACTCCTGGAAAGAATGTTTCTAATTTTGGCGATATTCCGGAGGTGAAAAAAGGAAACTCTGGAAATCTGTTTAATATGGGATTTAAATGACATGTCTTGGTCTAAAATAACACCAAGATTTTTAACTTTATTACCAGAGGCCAAGTTAATGCCATCCAGATTAAGTGATTGATTAAGAACTTTATTTTTTGAAGACTCTGGCCCAAAGATTATAACTTCTGTCTTGTCAGAATTTAAGTGCAGGAAATTTAAAGTCATCCAGCTTTTGATGTCATCAAGACATGACTGCAGTCGAAGTAACTGATTGGATTCATCAGGATTTATGGATAAATATAGCTGAGTATCATCAGCATAACAGTGGAAATTAATCCCATGCTGTCTGATAATTTTGCCTATCGGAAGCATATATATAGTAAAGAGAATTGGTCCAAGGACTGAACCCTGTGGTACTCCACAGGTGACCCTAGAGTTTGAGGAATATTTATTATTAACATGAACAAACTGGAATCTGTCCGATATCCAGAACAATTAGAGGGTGTTTATTCCTTTTCCAAAACCTGAAAGGAATCAAGTAAAATGTAAAAGATAGATGAAGGCATAAAACCAACCTCATGAGGTGCAGAACACAACAGTGATCGATGGGGATCATCATGTTGCTTGAAGAACTTAAAGTAAAAACAACAATATATATTCAAACTGTTTCCAAACGTAGTGTCACATCAGAGAAACTAAGGAAAAACTAAGAAAAAGTTGTGTGTTCTTATAAAAACAGAAATTAGATGTAATCTCTAGAGATGTTAATTTGCAGGAGATGATTTGTGGAATTCCTTTGATGATCAACTAAATAAAATTAAACTGCAGATATTTCTATTTCTATGGAAGACAAAGAACATTTCCTTCCCATTTACGTCTAAATTCTAAATGGTATGGGTGTTGTTGTTCTTTCCTTTGGTTTTGTTATGTCACTATTTGAATCACTTTGTTATATGGTGACTATGCAAATTGTCATCAAACTAAAGCAGTTTGGATTTGTTTGTTGCTGTTCTGTAAATAGTTGAATAGGATCTGTTAAAAAAATGATACTAAGTAAATAAATAATGAATAGAGGTCAAGGAAAATAAGCGGTGCTTCACTTTTTCAGTCACACATTGTTTTTACTCTTTTTTATGACAAATAACTGAAAGAAATGAAATGTTTTATCAACCAAGCTTCAGCTGTCAGTCTGATAAATGCAACCTTCTCCCCTGCATGTTTAAATGGTTCATCTTTTTCTATGGACCTTTGTTTCCTTCTTCTTGTGGGTTAAGCAGCAGCTAGTATCAGATGCATTGCTGCCATCACCTGGAGGAAATAAGTATTCCATATTTCTATTGACAAATCTTACCAATGAGCTTTGTGTTCTTCAGCAAATGAAACCATTTCTCCACTATAAATACTAGAAATACTATGAATGTAAAACATATGGCTATCAAACAAACTCATCAAACACCTTCTTTCTTTGTATGTTCTTCCTGCTACAAACTACTTGCTCTTTTCACATCCATTCCACTTATTCCCAGGAAGTAGTACTACTTACTACAGAATGCCAATGGCTTCCCTTTGCTTGGAGCAGGAATCCACTTCAATGACACCTCAGCACCTCATCACTCCTCCTCTCCAACTGCACAGAGAATCTCATTGAGTTCTCCATTACCCAGATTCTTTGCTTTGCTTTATTTCCTTTTCCCCTCTAGTCTGCTTCTTTCTGTTACCCTTTTTTTTCCTAATTTATTCTTTAATGTATTACATTCAGTTTAGCCAATAAGGAATAAAACTGTAATTGTTATGATTCATGCTTCTCCATGTCATGTTTATGTTATGGCTCACCAATCTTCACCAGCAAGTTTTATTATATTGGAGATTAATTTATAAGCATAACTGTAGCCCACACAATACTCCCTTGTGGAATTGCCATTACATAAAAATGAATAATAAATCAATCTTTGCACATAATTGGCTAGAACAGGGTGTTCAGTCTGTGATGAATTTATTATATAATGGAGGGATTATGTATTTTGAAGACTTCTGTGCAAAATATAACCTGCAAATAAATAAAAGTAAATATGAAAAAGTTATTAAATCTATTCCACCAAATATTTTATGCACAGCTAAATGTTTTTATGAGAACCCTGTTTACAGAACCCCTGTGCTACCTGGACTTCTGATTAATGGGCACAGTATCACAGATAATAAACTGAAAAATTCAAAAATTAGGGAATGGTTACTAATACTTTATTTCCGTTTGTATCAAATCCAAATTTTATATCACATCTTTTTTCAAAGGATAAAAGGGTAAAAATTAGAACAAATTCTTTAAATCTCCCAGTTCCTCCAAAACCCACGGAAGTCCACTTTAAAATCTTTTCAGGTGTTTACCCCTCTAAGGAATTCCTTAGACTTCGATTTGCTATTGATGATAACAAATTCACAAATGTCGTTTTCTTAAAGTCAAACCATCTTTCCCCACTTTTCACAAGGAACTCTGCCATCTCTTCTTATCTTTGAAATTTATGGACAAAAAACAAGATGCAGAACTACGGAGCCCTAGAGGGGTCATCGCAAAATGTTTTGCATGTTGAGAGAATGTGCGCTCGTTCTACTACATTGTGCGCTCGTTTAACTAAATTGTGTGCGCAATTTACTATATTGTGCATTTGTTTTACTATAGTGTGAGCTCATTTTACTAAATTGAGCTCTCATTTTAAGCATAGTAAAACGAGGGCACAATTTATTAAACGAGAGCACAATTAGTGAACATGGTTATAGAACATTGTGTGCACGATCTACTTAAACGTGGCCACAATATGTAAAACGTGCACTCAATATTGTCTTGACACATGTAATCATGAGCACGTTATAGTATATTCGAGATCTTGATCTACCAAAATGTACCTACGAATAATTAAAACGTGTGCTTGAATAAATTGTGTGCACGTTTTATTAATTCGAGTGCTCAATTAAAGGAAACGTGCTCACAAATTATCACGACCTGAAAAAAAAAATCACTTAAAGAGAGCTCTCCGTACAGAACTGTATAATATGGTTAACAATTTGAAACTAATGGAAAACCCCTAATTATTATTATTATTATTATTATTATTATTATTATTATTATTATTATTATTATTATTATTATTATTATTATTATTATTATTTTCTCGTTCTCTCTGTAAGTATGGATTGGCTTCTTCAGGTTTTTCAGATTTGTGTACATCTGATGCCGACACTATGTTTGTTGTATATGATATTAATAAAAAAATATATATATATACAGAGTGCGATTTGCAACAAAAAAAAAACAGGGGGGGTGGGGGGGGGGATCATTTCAAGTGTTTTATAAATGATCATAACAACAAGGTTATGTGGCCTGCATGCTGTCTGGCTGGAGACAGCATGTAACCTGTCCTGGGAGGGAGGGTGGAGAAATCGGCTGCTGCTGCTTCTTGTCTTGTGACGCTGCCTGCAAATCTTCATCATCCACCAAAGTTGGTCCTGTAACATTACCATGGCTGTTCGTCCCGTCATCTACTCTTGACCTATTCTGTTGAGTTTTCGGGCCGAAATATGACAAAATACTTTGGGAGTGGGTATTAGTTTACTTTAACCGCTTTGAGCAGAAAACGTATTAATACTCTTTAAAAACAGACAACAAAAAATTAAATTAACAAATGTGAAGGACACAAGACATGTATTTAGATTAGGGCTTTATATTATATTTAAACGATTAATTTTTTTTTAATTTGAATCGATTAATCACATAATGTCGATAGTTAACTCGAGATTAATTGCAAATTAATCGCATATTTTATCCTTTTATTTCTGAAAGTGTAATAGCCTGTTTGGGCATTTTAATATGCAATTTTGCAATAAATCACACTAATAAAATACATGCTTGTACAAAAAAATAATAATATTTTGTTATTTTTCAAGCACTTTTGAGAATTGGAATGAAAACATCCTAGTGCCAAATGTTAAATTCTGGACTATAATGGCTAAATGACTAATCATGACGCCCTGATGTTTACACAATGTGTAAATAAATTTGTAAATAAATACCATGCCGATATATTTTTTTGCCTCTTAAACAACGATAGACATGGTATTAGGCATATACATATAAATTAATAAAAATTGTATATTTCAATAAAGTCATAAGTTTTATTGTTAATTTTTTAATTCTCTCTCTCACATCTAATTCTGAGCTTTCACACCAACAATAACTTCTTTGAATATTTTTGCTTGCTGTTTCTATCCATATTCATAGAATTTAAGCCTGGAAAAAGGTTTTAAATCTCCAGGTCATTCCAGTCTTACACTTTGCTTGTAACTGGGCAGGAGCTTAATACCCTGAAAGAGACTGTTTAGTAACTGTTTAGTAACTCCAGGTCCTTCGTTTGGCAACGTGATTCATACTTGGTTTGTCAAATACAGAGAAAACAAATTAATAAGCATTAAAGTATGGTTTATGGGTTGGATTTCTGCAATGTTATCAACGTGTAAAAACTCATCTTCAGAACCAATGTCTGATAAAATGGTGATATGCACCATGTAATCTACTTTCAGCAGTTATCACCGGTTATTGCACCGTAAACTGCAGAAAATACGAGCAGAGTTGCTCTGTCTGCCTTTACTACCGTCAGCTCCTATGGCGGAGGGATATTTCAGCTGGCGACCAGGTCAGGTCAGGAACCAATCTAAAGAGGAAGTAGTTTCCTGCCGGAGCGGAGCCAGGCGGTACCGGACAGGAAGTCTTGGTGTGTTGTTGTTGACAGCTAGAACCTGGTCTTTGTGTCTGTGCTCCGTCGCTGTGCTCATACTGAGGAATCTCGTGGAGCCAGCGCACGTAGCGCAGGTGTCTGGCGCTGAGTTAGCCTTAAAACAAGCTGAGCTGGCAGGACGGGAGCGCGCGCTGCCTCTCACCGCCCCCTCCTCTCTGAAGGCTCGCTTTCTCTCAGCGCCATGAGTTACTCTGACTACGACTCGGACGGATATCTATCACATGAAGACGCTGACTATGTCCCGTCGGGTGAGGCATTGGATAATGTTGAATAATCTTGTGCTATCGATTAAGAGGAAGATTATTGGTAGTCGTTACCACAAATACTACAAAACTAAACACACCCTTGATTTGCTACATGGAGTCTGATGTGTGGTGAAATGATATTAAAGTCTAACTCTTGGACTGAATGTATTTTAACGCAGATGCATTCAAATAGTCACCAGAGTAAAGAAATGTATATTATATGTGAATTATGTGCGCCGTTTGGAAGTAATTTCGATAAAACTTGCTGTATAAGCGGAAAAGCCCGAACATTCTTCAACCGGGCTGCTCCGGAATGTGACGTCACAAACAGAACTAGTACCGTGCATCCGGCTGCTAACACTACGACTTTCACTACCGATTTATTACATTTAATTAATAACTCTTACTCTACGTACAAAAAAATTAATAAAAAAAATGTCTGATACATCTACAAACTCCACCTCAAGCATCGGCGACTCCGATACCGAATATATATCTGAAGAAACGGAGTTTGAACAAGGTGAACCTGAGGAGACTATATCTAACGCTGCCAAGACATAGAGCCATGCTCCATTGTAAGTAGCCCTCACAATCATCACTGGTGAAGTGTGAATTGCATAAAACACTTTTGTCACTGCCGGTGTTCTGTCAGGTCAGCATACCCCGTCAGACCAGCTTACCCAGAGTCAATACGCCAGTGTTGTATAAAGTACTGAAATCTCAGAGTCAAGTAAAAGTATAGGTACCTCTCCAAAATATGACTTTGGTAAAAGTCCAAGTCACTGACTGAAATGTTACTTGAGTTAGTCTTAAAGTATCTGAAATGTCTTGTACTTAAGTATGAAAATTACTGTAAAAATAGATGTACTCAAGTAATGTAATAAAAAGTAAAAGTAAAAAGTAAAACAAAGGAAATGCAGTTTGAATGACATTTTTTAGATTTTGGTAAACTTTGAAAGTCAAATTCACTTAAATAATGTAAACAGCCAAGTGCGGGAGAAATTTAGACCAAGTTTAGACTGAAAATACAACCTTTTTGTAAGCTTTCAGTTGTCCTTCTTCAATAAAGGTCAGTACTATACACTTTAAAATTGTACACAACCAAGTGCAGGCAAAATGTAGACCAGGGGGTGTATACTAAGAACATAGTTAAGTGATAAACCAGGCTTGGTTAACCTACAGGAAGTGGTAAACCTGCTAATAGATACACCTGCAGGTTATCATTTAGTTAAGAAAATTAGATGCTTTACCTATACGACAAGGTTAATTTAACCTGCTTTACCACTGAACCCGCTTCTTATCCTGTTGGTGGTGATGAACAAGCCCAGGCAAGTCCCGACCTTGTCGCAGTCAATCAGTAGGTGGGGTCAAAACACTTGCGTGTGTGAGTGTCTCTCTCTCTCTCTCTCTCTCTCTCTCTCTCTCTCTCTCTCTCTACGAGTAACTAAACCAAACATAGAAAATTTATTGGAGTAAAAGTATGCAATTAAGTTCAGAAATATAGTGAAGTAAAAGTTATCAAAAAATTTTACACTTGAGAAAAGTATAAAGTACTCCAAAATATACTTAAGTACAGTAGTGAAGTATTTTTTACTTCGTTACTATACAACACTGCAATACGCATGCGCTACCTTTAGCAGAAATTAGACGCAGTTTACTAGATTACTTTATTTATGCGTGATATGATAAACAAACAGTTGTAGTTACTTGACACCCTGACATAGCACCTACCCTGTCAGACTGTCATACAACGGTTAAGCTTACGCTGGTCTGAAAAGTGATGCATCTGTGCAACCAAAGTTTATTGTCAAATAATTACCCAAATGCCAATGGTACTTATCTGGTTTATTAGAGACAACTCACAGTACAAAACCAACTCTACTGTATAACTATATAAAATTAATTTAGCTGACACTTTTTACATGTAAATACCTCAGAAAAGTGGGGGGCACATTCATTGTGTGTCCACCTTGGACAGAAGTCACACTGTATCTGCAAGGTAGAAAGAAAAAGAAAGTAAAACGAGTTAGAAGTGTACTGGATAGAAACTATTAAATTCTACAGCACGATTTTTACCATATAAGTGGCTTTCTGGTTCCCATCATGGTCCAGCATGTTGCAGGAGATGCAGTAGTCTTCCACCTTGTCTGGAAAATAAAGTAAATTAAGCATTTACTATCTATGTTGCTGTTCCAAATTTAGATTTTTTTTCTAATAGTAAAACTAAAATAAAAAAAAGTAGAACTGCCGTATGCAATACATTTCCAAATCTCTTAGTTTTATGTCCGCTAGTTAATGATTTACAGTTTAATACCTTGAAAATTGGTGTATTGGCAATTGATATTTTTCACCTTTGTGTGGCAACAGGGTGGTTGCAATGGCTAGTCTGGCCTCCGACATTTCATCTTGTCCAGTGCCTACTGACTGCAAACTCTTCTCCTTTAAAAATTGTTCTGCAAACTACAAAAAACAGCATTTAAAGGTTACCATTTGACTGGTTTAGAAAAATTAGTGTCTGTGTTCCTTGTACCTTCAAAATAAAGACCCCGCAACTGCTGGAATCCTGCTGATTTAAATGTGGCAGACTGCTCACACTCCATTTCCTCTGGCTGGCCTTTTTTGCTTTCAGAAAGTTTCTGTGCAGTTGTAGAAATACTTACTTTAGGGGCATTGTAAACAACATAAGTGCTTAAGAACAGATTGATTATGAATTGATTCACGTCACCTCCAGTTACGGAGAAGCCTTCTTTCAGAAGCTTTCTCCCGGCCCATGGGGTCTATCACGACAATGTTTCTGTGGTCTGACCTGACGACCTATTGGAAACCAGAAGTACATACTGTTACGGATTTAAAAGCAGACAAGTGTGAGATGAAGGATTTAAAGGGATTGATTTGGGTGTGTGTGAGGGGGAGATGGAGACATCCGAGATACACATAATAAATATAATAAAACAAGTTGGATTCATGTAGTATTAGAAATAAAGTTAACATACCACTAAGAGCCAGTGACCTCCCACATTTACAGGGCACATGCAAATGGAGGCCTCTGGTAGCGCCATCTTTTGAAATGACAGAAAACACCCTTAAGCTTAGCTCTTGTTCATATGGTGTAAGATATTATAGCAAATAATTACCTTAAGAACAGCCCGATACTGCCCACGGTGAAAGATTGATGATGCCACAACAGCATCCATTCTCTCTACAGGTATCTGAAATGACAACTAATATAATCTTTACAAGAGAAATGGATAAAAGATTTCCTAAAGAGAATCTTTATACCTGGCTCTTCTCAAGGAGAAGATACAAATATGCATCTATGACCTGTTAAAACAAACAAAAACAAAAAGATGCAAATTACTTTCTAGACTGACTGCACTGGAGAAATACAAACTTCAAAGAGCAAGTGGTCTTACTTCATCTGACAGCCAGCCATGTCCACAGAGTGTTCGCAACCATGTGTCATACAACTTGTATGGCCCACCCAGTGCCTCCATTTGCCCAGAGTCTTTTAAGGACCAAAGTTTGAGTACTATAAAA
>NW_023397062.1:0-69765 GCF_011125445.2 Fundulus heteroclitus | reverse complement strand
CTGCAGAGAGAGATTAATGAACAGCAAAAACAAACCAAAAATATCACAGGTACAAACGACCAATTTTTTTTAAAACATAAGGGAAATATACGTAGTATTATTTAATACAAGATGTATGTAGTGACAGCCAAAGGTAATTATAGGGTTTATCTGTATAGTGAATCTGTGAGCAGTTGGATCCAAGCACTAGTAGGTGTTTGTGGGAGTGTGCTTGTGTATGTAAGGTTTATCCATAAGAAAAATGCTCAATAGTGGTTGAGAGGAGCCAAAGTCCTGCTCCCAGTGCGCTGAGGCACACTGTGAAACCAGAATTAGTGGTGACTGGCGGCCATTTTGCCCCTTTGTCATTCATTGCTTTTAAAGTTTTGATCTTTTTGTTACTGACCCTATTCAACTTTTGGTGCCCACCCAAAAAACCGATGTTTTAATTCAGTTCGAGTCAAAAATATGTTATTCATCACAAAGGGAAACTATATGTTGCTATAACTCATATTATGCATGTCTCTTTACAGTTGTTATAGATGCTGATGGCTGCAGGCAGAAAGTATCTCCTGTACCTCTGACTGAAAACACTTGTTGTTGTACCGCAGAGGATGCTCAGGGATTTCCTTAATGTTTTTAATTTTAGAAAGAATCCTTCTTTACACAATAATCCCTAAAGAGTCTAGAGGAGTGTGTAGAGAAATTAGTTCCAATAATATTGCAAGCAACAAAAGTTATAAAAAATGTTAATTTTGAAAAACTACTCAATCAACAAAAGGTTTTTAGAGTAATTCATAACGTCTATGCAAAAGTTGAACCAACATTTTTGAAGTCCGCCATTTCTTCCAGATTTTGTTTGATTTTTTTTTATTTGATACTTAGTTTTACAAATTGTATTCTTTTCCAACTGCGTTTTAAAGATCACTCACTACACAATACTACTACAATACTACAATTTAAAGGAGCAGATCGATCCATACCGCAGATGAAATCCCAGGTGTCTTTGATTCCTGGATGAAGGAGCTGTTCAGAAGCCAGTTGATCCTTTTTTCCGACTCGGGTCTTCTTTCTTCTGCTCTGTGTTGCGTGTTCTCAGATGAGAACTGAGCATCGACTACCTAAAACATGTCACTTTTATGGTGTGAGAGAACCGTTGGAAGGTTGCAAAACACCATTTACTGGGAGACAGGGAGCAAGTCAGTTTACTGAAACTTTCCTTTCCCTTTTTTGACCTAGTAGGAGACCCCCAGCAACTACTTCCTCTCGCAAGTCATCCTTTGCCCTTTCTTACTTAGAATTCCTAATTCTAAGAATTTTCAAATTTTTAGAATTAGAAAATTCTGAGAATTAAAGTTTTCTTAATTCTAAGAAAATTCTTAGAGGCTGATTGACTTATTCTTCCCCATCCCATGCTCCACTATCCTCAGCCACCCCTCAATTCTTCCTAATTAATTCCACCTGCTGCAGCTAATTAGGCTCAAGCCAGTTCACCTGTGACCCTTTCTCTGTAATCCTGCCTCCAATCACAAACACTCCCTACCAGATCGTCTCCTGTCACTGCTTGCTCAGTCATCATGTGGTTCGTCTGTCTCAGTAATCCTTACCTTGGTCAGCCTGTCAAGCCACATCCAACCAGCTCACCACTTACAGTCTGTTCCACCAGCCTCCAGCCAGTTAAACTGTTATCTACAGCTCTGTCATAATTTGCCTGTTCAATCTGTCATGTCCAAATCCTCTTCTACAATAAACCTTAACCTACAATAAATCTGGGTCACGGCACCAAAGCAGGGTATAAGAAATCGCTTGTGCTATCTGCAGTGAATATTCTGAACTATGTATCTTTAAGTGAAATCTGCTACTGCGGTATGATATTGTATCTATTCTTTGTATTGTGATTATTTATTGATTGTATATAATGTCTGTTTTATGTGCTGATTGACTGTCCAAATGCCAAAGGCAGATTTTCATTGTGTTTTAAACACACTGGACAAAAAAGTCTTCATATCTTATCTTACCTTTTAAGACTCTGTGTTTGGCTTGAGTATCAGGTTCTCTGATCTGCTCATTATTACAGATCTGAGGAGAAAACATGCAGTGTATGTGTATGTTTTTGTTGTTTTTTGTTCCTTTGTTTATTTTTACCCTACTTATTTCTTTAGCGCTATTTATAATTATTATTTCTGCATTTCTGCCTTATAATCCAAATAGACTGCATAGCTGAATTTCTGACTTCATTCAAATACTCTTAATTATAGCTCCTGGTCCTTGACCTTCCATGGGGTCAACTGCAGGTTTGGTGCTTGCTGGAGAACCAAACCAGCTGCTACAAACTGCAAGCACCATTTAAATACTCAGATGTTTGAACTTCAAAGTAAGACAAATTAATCAACAGTCCTTGAGACATTAATTCATTCATTTTTTTTGAACCACATAGTACTTTTGTTGGGTTTTGGGGAGGGTTTGGAGCCTATCCCAGCATTTATCAGGCAAAAAGCAGGTACACCCTGGACAAATCACCAGTCCAACACCCTTTGAGACAATTGCCACCAAACCCTGATGACTGTTACTGATCAAAATGCAGATCTAGTGCAGTTAAAGTAACTTTTGAAGTGTACTGTATCTTTTCAAAACAACCAAACTGTATTGTTAGTCAAGCTTCCAGTAACAGACCACAGGCAGCAGGTCTTGTCGTCAACCATTTCTATACCAGGTTCTTATTCCATCTCTGTGTCCTCCTCATTCTGGACTCTCTCTCTCTCTCTCTCTCTCTCTCCTCTCTCACTCACTCACTCACTCTGCTGTCTCCCCCTGTTGTGCTACATTGATACATCGACCAGAGCAAATTATTATCATCCAGTGTTATAAAATATGATAACGTGAAATTCTCTATTGTTCTCTTACTTGAGATGTTCTCCTGTTTTTTTTGAAAATGGACCTGATGTCCATGGTTGGCAAATAAACTAAAAAGGTATATATATGTTGTTCAAATGGACACAGAGATGTGAAAGTAGAAGAGGAAAAAAGAAGAGAAACAGATAATACAAATGCTAAAAGGGAGAAAGGTGAAGAGAAAGAGGAGAAGAAAGCGAGGGAGCGATACATCCTTTGAGTTTTTTTTATACGCCTGCAAAGAGAGATATAAAACTAACAGCAAAACCAGTCGATAAGGTATTACAGGTACAAACAACCAACACCTTGTTACCAATACTGAATAATATACAGTACTATTTAATACAAATTTTATAAAGTACCAGCTAAAGATAATAGGGGTTTTCTGTTCAGAAGTGAATCCGGATGTACCTGAATCCAAGCACCTGTAGGTGTTTGTGAGAGTGCACTTGTGTACGTAAGGTTTTTCCATAAGAAAAATGCTCAGCAGTGGTTGTTAGGAGCCAAAGACGATGGGAGTTGCTGCGAGTCGGGCTGCGTACCGATCTCGAGTGCTGTCAAGGCGCCAACACCAGGTTCAGCAGGCGCGCAAACATAGGGACTGAACCCCTACACATAAACACGTGCGTAGGGACAGGCCAAGTTTAGGGGGGTAATTAAGCCGTGCAAGCGCCCCCTTTTGTTACAGTTTGCACGTATTGTAATAGAGAACGATCTTTCAAACTCTAACAATAATAAAAAGACTCAGATCTGTGAAAGTAGCTGTGAACGGAAGCATACAAACTCCTTTTCCTACCTCCTTTCTTACTGACTGCTCAGTTCAGACTGTTAGAAGAAATGTGAATGTAATCATTTTCTTTTTATCTTTTATTAAGGACTGTTCTACTGTTTTAACTTCACACAGGAGAAACAGATGTTTCTCCAAGACAAGGGGTCCGTTCTTCGTACGTCGCTAACTCAGTTAGCAGGATTCATTGTTGACGATTTGGCATGATCTTGGATCGTTTGGTTCTTCGAAAGACATCCTGCACTTGTTGTCATAACAACATGTGCGCCAGCTTAAGCCTGCTCCAGAGCAGGCTTATTTCATGTAAACAAGATTAGATCACGGCTGTATAAGCGGAGGAGATAGGGAAGTCTGCCGTAGCCATGTCCATTTTTACGACTGCAACCTGTTGCGGAAGGTGCAAGAATAATTTGCTGAGTTTTTCGAATTAATCGCGTATTGCGCAATAGACAGGATCCTTTAGCGCAGCGCGACAGTGTGATTGTAGAGAGATTTTTCTTGGTGGCTGTTATAAACAGACAAACACATAATTTAACAGTGGCTTTTAAAGAGGAAAACATCATGTTGGAGCCATAAATCTAAAATATTTAAGTTATTCGTATGATAGTTTGCTTTTTATTTTTATCATATTCAGTAAGAAGAGTTGTTCGGGCACTGAGCTATATTATACACTGGAGTGCTAATCACCGTCTGTTAGAACGAGTCGCTTTGAAGCCACCAGCCGCCATATTGGTACTCCCTATTTCCCCCCAGTAACTAGGGAATATGTGCGCAACAGCATCGAATAACGAGGATTTTCTCAAGTTCAGGGGGGACTTAAGACTTTTAAAATGTCAAATGCCAAATAGTTTTATGTTATGTTCTAAAAAAATATCAAGTACTGAGAAAGTCATGTGCTGAAATATTTTGCATTTAATTCATTTAAATATATATGTTTAACATTTATAAATATATACATAACAATATACAAAAACATATATTTACATATGTGTATACATATATACATATATACATATACACATACTTATATTTACGTATATATATATTTAATATGAATAACATGTAAAATATTTCAGCACCTAATTTCCTAGTAGTTGATAGTGTTAGTACATCCACTGACTGTAGAATTACCTGTGAAACGTTTTCACACAGCCAGAAAACTGCTTGTTGTTGCAACCAAATCCTATGGGATTCTGGGAGAGTAGGGAGTAGCAAGATGGCGGCCAGTGACTTCAGTTTTTCAGCAAAATCAGCACTCCAGTGTATTATATAGCTCAGTGTGTTGGGGCCATTTTATTGTGAAGTTTAGTTTTACTTTGAAAGGCTTGCTTCCTGTCGAGCCGTATATTGTATTAGAAAAAACTATGGACGGATTATCTAGACACGGAGCAATACAGTTTTACCGTGTAAACTGTGGATGACTTGGAAAAGGAAGGTTTTCATTTTTTATGGATAAAGATTTTTTTTTGTTAAAATTCCCAGTTTGCACGTGTCCTTTACTTCCCGTCTCTAAGGAATGACACTGAAATTTGGATCTCTTGACATAACAAGTGCCTTTTTAAAATAAAGTGTAATAATTAAAGGCTACCATTTTGTAGAATATTCTTGTATTTCACTTTTACTTGTCCCCATGTTCTAGTGGGTTCTGTGGAGGCTCTGATATAAAAGAACAAATAATATCAAATTATTAAAATGCAAAAATTCATGCTGTAGAAAGTGATAGAAACATCTACCATGGACAGTATTTACGCATTAATTTGTCTGCTGCTTTTTGCCGGCCCTCTCTCCTGGCTTTAACAGATTTTGAGGTGTTTTAATTAATGACTCAAATTCGGCATAACCTTCTATTAAAAGCTCTTGTTCTGCTTGGGAGAAAAACTGTGGGCGTTCTTTGGCCATGCTGAACAGCCAATGGCAGCGTTGCTGATCATTGTTTCTACTATCGATACATTTCCCCTTTTAAACAAACGCATGAACGCGCAGTTGTCTCAGATAACTCAATCCAGTGATACTAATCGTAAACAACAGGTGTGTTCTAAGAACCCAATTAGCCGGATCAGGATTAGCCGGATGAAATCATCTTGGATGTCTCATTTGATCTTGGATGTTTTAAGCAACGTACGAAGAACGGACCCAAGGAGTCTCTTGCTATATAGACCAGTTCATTGATATTGTTTTGATCCGGGTTTTTCGCGCATGCGCGCCGGACTGGTAGGCAAAAGACGAACACAATGGCAGACGCAAACAGAGAAACTGACGAGTTCTCCACATATTTTTCTTCTTTAGATAACGTATCACAAGATCGTTCTAAGAATAAATTGATGGTTGATGGTATCAGATTGCCAGATCCACACAGCAAAAGCCTGAAGGGACGGAGCGAGTCTGTGAAATGCTGGCCAAGGGTTCCGTACCGCGACATACAGCTGCCTTATAAACACGCAGGCCAGTACACACGAGAGAGCACGAAAGCCATGAAACCACTAGGCGGCTACAATTATTTTATATCGGGAAATCAGCTCCAGCAACGCCCGCGACGCCATGAGGGATTAAGCAGTCAGAAAATGGATGGATGGATGGATGTTGTTCACACGTTTGTTTTACAGCAGAAAGCGGAGTCGGACACAGACAGCGTCTCAGCAGAGAGGAAGACCCGCCCGGTAGGATAAAAAAAAAACATTGTTTACTACGGATTATTTTGGTGTTTTTGTCTTGTTAAAATGGGTGGCGGTGTTGGCGACATTGCAGCGTAAACACAGAAGTACTAGCACCCGTGAACGGGCGGAGGGGAGGTGGCGATCGCTACACGTGAACGGGCGGAGCAGCCGCTGTCTGAAGCAGCAGCAGCGGCTGCTGCTGCTTCAGACAATGGCTGCTGCTACCGCTTCTCCGGCCCGTGTAGCGATCGCCACCTCCCCTCCGCCGCTATTTAAGTAGAACAATGAATAGAGCAGAATTAAGTTGTATTTACCGGAGATGAAGTGTAGACTGCAAATTCTGTTGTAGAATGATCGCTCCCCCAGTCCATTGTGTCTGTCTGCGCTCTTTTCATTGAAAATATCCATTTCTTTCTTCGTCCTTCCCCCTTCGGTAAACGACAGAAACATACATCCGACGATTTGGAATGCCTCTCTGTGCAACCGGGAGCACAACAAGTCGTAGGCATTACTCAGATTCCAAAAATAAACTAACTAAAAGTACGCTCTAAATCACCCGTTTTGTCATGTAGTAGATGAGAACAGTACTGTTTTTTGCCAACCACCGTGCCCGGATGTAGCGCTGACATCACGCGTGTACTACCCTCTATGTTAATCTTATACCTCTTTGTGTACCAACCCCATGTTGTAAAACCCCCCTTATCTTTTACACCCATGTTGTGAATTCCTGACTCCTCCTGTCCTTTCTTTGATGTCTGATAATAAAGGCAAAGAGACAGAAGGTAGCCAGCGCAGATGGGAGCCGAGACTGTGATGAAAACAGCCTCACGTTTCTGGCCCTTCTGCCCTCTTCTCTTTGAGAAGAGTCTAAAACTTGTTTGTGTTGGTTTTCTTTCCAGAATAAAAGATTTATTAAACTTAACTCTATCACAGACAGCACTTATCGTGACGACTGCTGACACACTTCCGCTTTGGCTAAAGAGTCCTGACCCAAAAAGGGTATTCGGATGAACCCTACTTTGTGGATTCAGATATTCAGTCTAAGCAACCAATAGGTAGAAGTTGTCCTTTTAATGCACACCCCTCCTCATTTACATTTTAAGGTAGAAATGCGTGCAGAAATGTAAAAAGGGCAGGCAAAAATCAATGACATTGAATAAATATATATGGCAAAAAAATACAAAGAAAGAATAAAACATACAAAAAATAAAAACAGAAACAGAAATACATTTGTTTGAAAATAAGCAATTAATAAATTAGACGATAAAATTTGGTAATCCTCACAAAGATGAATAAATATGTTAAGAGACATATACATTTAGCCTGTGTCTCATTATATTTAATAACTGTCTACATTCATATACTGCATATTTTTGTTCATTTAAATATATGCATATCTTCTGAGCATTTATTTGTTTATGTGTTTATTTTGAATTTGTCACTTGGTATTTCATACAGAAGAATATTTGAATGTTGGAGTTATGGCTCAGAGAAATAAGTATAACTTCATGCTCCTACAAAGATGAACAAAGAAGCTTATTAAGAGATATATATACATTTACGTCACATTGTATAATTTATTTACTGCCTACATTTATTTATGTGCTGAATTTTGTTGTTAAATTAATTACACACATATTTAGTTATTTATTTGAGCATTTATATAATTCTGTATTTATTTTCAAATTTGGCAGAGTGGGTCCTCCGTATTCCTGTGGGTTACCCGCCCAGGCCAGAAAAGAAATAAACCGGCCAAAAAAACAACCTAAAGCTATAAAAACAAGAAAGGCGATGGCATGAAGAAAATGTAGTTATCATTGAGTTCTGTTTAATGGCCATACCCTTGATCATAGTAGTGTTGAGAATACTGGAAGGTGTTTATTTATATATTTAATCTCATCTGGCTACAGGGGAAATGACAAAAATCACACACCTAAACGGGCCTAGTGGCGAGCAGCTGAAATATCTGCCCTGGAGCCCAAAAGAAGTTGATCAGCCCCTGCCTGTTGAAGTCAATCAACATAACAGGAGAGAACTTTGTTCTCTGAAGACTTCATGATAAGAAGTTGACAAACACGGGCGTGAAACCCGCATCCATCATAGCCGAACCATTTCAACGCAGGAGTTCAGCTATTTCCCAACAGACCAATTCAATCTTAAACATTTCCACGAGCACATGCATCAGCATCAACATTAGGCATCATAAAAGTACGTGTCTTCAGCAGAGGGGCAGATGCACAAGTGGCTTGTTTTCAACAAATTCAACAAAGATGGGCGTGAGCTCGTCCTCGTCGCTCGTGGCTGTGAACACTGGGAGGGGGCGGGGCCTCCAAAACAAAAACACTCTGGAACCCAGCGCCAACATGTACGCCGCTCTAATCACTCAGCTTTTAAGAATGCGCTGGTTGAGCCAAAATGGCCGCCGACGCTGCTCGGTTGCAGCGCTCAAGTGGGCGGGGCCACTGCGAGGCTGGAGTCACATGATCCGCGCAGAGCCAGGCTGAGCAATTCCAATATGGTGGCCAGCTTGGCAGGTCTACGGTTCCTGTTGATGTTATTGTTGTTCTGTGGGATCAGGTACGGCGCCTGCAGCCAGGAAGCTCCGCAGGTCGTGGGGCTGCGACTGGAGGACCCGGTGGGTCCGGTGCGCATGAAGGGTCGGATCATCTCTGCGCCAGGAGGAGCCACGTTCAAGCTCCGTCTCTTTGGGGCTAATCTGAATGGAAGCTGGCCGAGCTTGGCGTTCGCTGGGGCGCCCGCGGGAGCCGCGGGGGCGGTCGGTGATGCTCCGGACCCGTGCGAGGATGAGTCCAGCCGCGACGAGTCCGAATTTGAGGTCAAAAAGTTCGAGCCGGACGAGATGTACAGCGGCCTGCTGACGGTGGAGGTGAAGCGTGGGAGGATCTCGGACCACTTCCACCACCTGTGTGTGCAGAGCGGGGAGAGGTGGGCATCCGTGGGCCCGGACAGACTGCGGATAAGCGGCGCCGGGGCTCTCCCAGCAGACCACATCCCGCCGTGGGCTCTGGGTCTCCTGGTGGTGCTGATGCTGCTGATCTGCGGGCTGCTGAGGACCGTGAACCTCAGCCTGCTCTGGCTGGACCCCGTGGAGCTCTATGTGCTCCACAGCTGTGGCTCCGAGGAGGAGAAACGCGCCGCCAAGCGCCTGGAGCCCATCAGGAGGAGGGGGAACTTCTTGGTGAGTTTCCGAGAGCAAGTTGGAAAACTAGAAACCCCAGCAGGGATGTTATGTGGGAGCGCTGTTCTGTGTCCTTCTTTCCCGTCCAGGCATGCTCGCTGCTGTTCCTCTGCGCCTTGGGCCACTCGGTCCTCGGGGTGCTCCTGTACAGGGCGCTGGGCTGCGTCGTGTCCGCGGTGTTCACCAGTGGCTTCCTGATCTTCTTCCTGGCCGAGCTGGCTCCTCACGTCATGTGCTCCGGCTACGGCTTCCAGCTGGCGCCCGGACTGACCTGGCTGGCCCAGGTCTGCATGGTGCTCACCTGCCCCCTGTCCTGTCCTCTCGGGCTGATCCTGGACCTGGGCCTGGGGAGAGACATCAGCACCTGTGGGATACGGGAGAGAGCCATGGAGATGATCCGCGCCAGCGTCAATGACCCCTATAGGTAGAATAAAAGCTCAGTGAGCATTTTTTTTTAAATTAAGTAAACCTCCTGAATCCGTTCTGATCAGCTATACCAGCCTGGTATTCCCAGGGCTCACCAGGGTTGCGGGACTCGGTAGGATCTTCTGCAACCTATTAAAGTAAAAGTATTGTAAGTTACAAGAAAAAAAAAAGACTGCTGTCAACAGATTGTTAGTCACATGTTTGGCTTCACTCACGGAGCCCAGAAAAGGGGTTTTTGTGTTGCTGTTAGGCAATTACTTTACTTCATTAACTATACTTGTTTGCTTCAAGCAGCCAAACATGCTGTCACAAGTCCGGCGGTCAGAAGCTGAAAAGTTTGGGAACCCCTGACCTAGACCGTGTTCGTACCGTATTCATGTTTAGGATCACCGCTCACTCTGACTTTGCGTACTCAGGTTACAGCAGGATGGGAGACGGAGAAGGAGAAAGGCGTATGTAGCTGCAAGGAACACGGCTGACATTTTTGCTTTTAGATGTTTTCTGAATAAAACCTACTTTTGAAACCATGCTGTTAACATTACCGGCTACTAGTGTAGCTATGTGTCGACCTTAAAGTTCCAAATAGTTATAGCTCCATAAAAAGATACATTTTAGAGTCTTAATGATATGACTGATGACTTGGACTTTGTTTAAAACCTAACGTGGAAAAGCGTGCTAACGGGATGATGAATAACCAGGGCTGAGATTTCAATTGAAGAATAGCTGACCCAGATTGGAAAGCAACGGAGGTGTAAGATGAAACTAAACAGGCAGACATCTACCGTATTAAAGTATTTTGTTTGGTGGCACTAGTGGCTTTCATTTGAAAGCAGAGCAACAGGAAACAGGTTTAGAGAGACCTGCGACGGCCTGTCCCCACACCGCGACGGCCTGTCCCCACACCGCGACCTTCCACAGTATTAAAGGTTAACAAAAAAATTAAGGCTTAACCTGGACTAACCTTCGAGTACCAAAGAACTGAGTTGGACATGTCCTCCAAAGACTTTAGTTATGAGCGACTCCTCAGTCAGAAGGAGAAGAGAATTACTCGGAGGGCTGTGTGTGTAAAGGTTCGTTTGATCTGAACTTGTTTAGTAGAGCTGAGACATGTTTGAACTTGCCATCCACAGACTGAAAACATGATTTAAGGCATCTTTCCAGGGCAGGAAAGCTTTCCAGGAAATGGTACAGTTTTATTGGAGGCAATCTGTAGCCCCGTCACTTTCCACAACATCTCCTGGGGTAAAAACAAATGATCCGGGTAGATATTTAACCCAGAAGACGACCCTGGCTTTGTGGAGGTAGAGGTAGTTTTTCAAATATTCTGAGCATTATGTTTCAGGCCCTCAGTCTGATGCTTTAGACTTTAAAGTGTAACTTACCCCCAAATAATTTTTTTGCAGATAAACCATATATTCTGGAACAAGGCTGCTACTTTTTTATTTATATTTTTTACTACTTTTTCATGCAAACTTGTTTAGTTCTCCAGCATTTCTCTTAAACCCGTCTCAGTGCTGCCCTCTTGGGGTTGAACAGTGGGTACTGCAGTATAATTTTCCTATTGGTTCAAACGTTATGTACTTTCCTTACCATAGTCCCCTGTTCGGGTATAAAAGCATCTCAGTCAGACACGTCCTGTTGCCCCTGCAGCTAGTCAGATTCAAGAGCATCGATCGATAGTGTTTAGCGTTTATCGCTTTGAACGTTAACCCGTGTCGGCAATGACGTCACTTTACCACTCACAAACTGCACCCATCCTGTCCTCCACTGCCTCAGTAGTGTTGGCTTCGAGCATCTCGGGGTTGGCGCCTATAGCCATTGGCTCCAACTGATAAGGCTCAGCCCCGGTGGGCTCCACAAAGCATCCCTCAACCTGCGGTGAGGAGGGGGGTGAAAAATGAAAAGAAAAACCACCAGATGTCGCCTTTGTCCTTCCATGTTTCAACATGTCACTTTCCCTCATCCTGACCTCAGCCCCGGGCCCTGCTTCACCACCAGAATTGGAACCGCCCACTTTGGGGTTAGGGTTAACCTCCCAGACATTAAATTAACGGATTATCAGGTTACAGAGGACCAACAGGGTTGTACTAAACCTCCCAGAAGTATTGGTTTTAAGTCAGAAGCAGCATTGATGCGTTCAGTAGTTATTAGAGTCAAAAGACGTTATTTAGATAAAATGCACCGTAAACATAAGCAACAAACAGCCCAAGGTAGACTAAGGGTTCAGGGTAATAGGTTTTGGAGGTTCAGGGGTGGCATATCTGAATCATGCCTTCAGGCTTCATCTTCCTGTTGTGATCCAAACCATTTTTTGGCAAGAAATCATTCTAAATGATCCTATTTAGACCTGAGTTAGTTCCCCAGACTGAACTCAAACAACCATGCTAAATGCCTTGAGAATAGTTTAACTGTCCCACTGAAGACTTCAGATGAGCCAATTTTCAAAATTTGGAACAAGAACAACCTCAGATGCTTTTCAAGTACCCCATCCTTTTAAAACAGTACAGCAGGACTTGTTCTGTGTAATTTCATTAAAACAACAACCAGAGAACTCTTCAGCACTTCTTTACTCAGTAGATGCAGTTTAAAAAAGTGTGAAGTGTTTATTT
This sequence comes from Fundulus heteroclitus, assembly GCF_011125445.2. Classification (NCBI taxonomy): domain Eukaryota; kingdom Metazoa; phylum Chordata; class Actinopteri; order Cyprinodontiformes; family Fundulidae; genus Fundulus; species Fundulus heteroclitus. The sequence continues at coordinate 57,219 of NW_023397062.1, read as the reverse complement.
CTACCTTAAAAATTGAAAATTTATACTTTGGAAATTTGAAAAAAACTAATAAGAAAGTCCCTAAGAGTAAGAACACCTTGTGGCAAATTCTGAAGCTTCTCATCAATGTCAGCCTTCAAATGCAGTGTTGGATTGTTGCAATCAAAAAACATTATTTGCACTTCAGCCAATTTTCTTGGCAAATAATTTGAGTGTTTAATACAAGCAGCAATCTCATTCAGTGAGTGAACATGTTGCGACATGATCCGAAGGTAAGAAACGCAGAGAAATATGCTGCCTTGGAGGAGTTCATTTTAATTGTATGCTACTAATTAGAATATAGTAGAAATACCTTTATTCTGGCACGATGGGGAAATTTGAGCATGGCAGCGGCAAGAAAATATATAAGTAGACCGGATACAACAGAATTACAGACTAGTTCAAGTAATATGAATAAAAAGCTCATTTAAATTTAAGTTTTAAAGCAAAAGAGAATGAACTTACAGAAAAGAAATTGCACATTGCAATATTATAACGTGCCAATATATAATATGGCATATTCAGATGAAGATTGCTTACATTATGCAAAAAAAAAAAAAAAAAATGCAATATTTAAGTTAATAATAGCGGAAGACATTAGCCAATCTACATAACATTGGAGAAAAAAACGATTCAATATGCATGATTGTACGAGCAAACACCTTAGAGCAGCTAAAGCGTGTTCAATGGACATTGGCGTCTGAGAGACTGTAAATGATTCTTGATCAGAACAAGAATCCATGCGGCCATTAGCATGTTTGTGAACACTTACTGAGTCTTGTCTGAGCAGCAGATCAGATCAGCAGAGCAGTGTGGGTACTAAATATATCCTGCTGGTTCCTTAACATTGAACTGGAAAATGGTGAACTTGGGTTTGATGTTATTTCCAAGTTTCCACTTTAGAGCTATATCAAAGACTATAAGCAACCAATACATTCGTATTTGCCTGAAATATTCCCAAAGAACTATCTTTAATAAAAGCATCCCAAGGACCAACTGTGTTACCAGTGCTACTGTTTGGAAACTATTACTTAAGGCTAACTATTGTATACTGGCTAACTATTGTATACTGGCAATGCTTTACTTGAAGCAAACCTATTAGTGCGTTCCATTTGTCCTCGATAGTCGGAATTTACTACCTCCGGGTCAGAAAATTGAACTGGAACGGCCCTAAAGTCGCTATTACGAGTTGGAAAGTCGGGGCAACTTTTTGGCATTAAGATAGCAAGTCTTATTTCCACATTGCCAGACAGGACACTGGGGGGGGGGGGGGGGGGGGGGGGGGGGGGGGAATAAAAAATCATTTTTTTTAATAATGATAATGCATTTAGCCATTAGGCTGGACTAAATTGTTCGGCGGGCCGGAACCGGTCCACGGGCCGTAGGTTTGACACCCCTGCTCTAAGGACTTAAGTCTGTCTTCAGATGGCTTGGGCTCAAATACCCTGAGAGAGTGATTCCCAACTCTGGTCCTCAGGGACCCATCCTGCATGTTTTAGGCGTCTCTTTAATGCCACATGCCTGGCTTAAATGAATGGATCATTGAGAGGCTCATGTAGTACTTGCCAGCACGCAGAGGGGGGTCATGCAATAATTTAAATCAGGTGAGTTTGAACAAAGACGCGTCCAAAACCTGCAGGGCAGAGGAACTTGAGGGCCAGGGTTGAAAACCACTGCCCTGAGATCTGATTTGAATTAGTCCTAATTATTTGTGAAGTGACTTAGGCCCCGTCCATGCAGAAACGACATTAGGTGTATCCGCAAAGATATTTTGTTGTGTAGGCTGTGCGTCCACACGGATCCGGAGTTTTGGGAGACCGATCGTTTTTGAAAAGGGGTCCATGAGTGGATACATTTCAAAACGGTTGTTTAATTTTTCCATATGTACACACGAGCTGTATATTTTTTGAAACGATGACGTCTTACCTTCACTTGTCCGCATAAGCCACATGCACCTCACTTTGACAAATAACAGCAAAGATGGCACCGCTCAGTGTTCATACCTAGGCAAATATTGGCTTTGTTAAGGCTGTTGGTAGCATTCTCATCAGGACTTTTTATCAGCGTAACGAGGGACTGTGAGCTATGCGTGGTGCAGCTTGGAGGGGGAGCACACACAATGAAGAACAGCCCTGTCATTGAGCCGTTCGTCAAGCTAATGACAGCTAACGTTAACGTATGTTGTTCAGCAGGTTTACAACGCTGTTGATGCATGTTCAGAGCTTTACTGACTTTTTTGTGTTACTCTCAAACATCCGTGTGGTACTGTTAGCTCAGTAGAAATTAAATTAGACGTAATTTCAAAGTAATTTTGACAACTTTCAGCATAATGACCTCCTGACCAGAATCCTGCTTTCTAAGGAGCCTGTTCTATGTGGGGGTGCTCCGCCAACCCACCTGAAGATGACGTAGAACATGCACAGATGTTCGTGTCTGATTCCCCGCCATGCTTCTGTTTACGTCACATAACTTTTCTGGACATGCGTGGTGTTTTTTTTTTTTTTTTTTTGCATGTTTCTGTGGCAATGTCATAGTGCCACCAATGGGCCTGGCATACCTAATACAGCCTTTTCAGTGGCGCTGCATCCTCTCGTGGAAATACACATTTTTTCTTAGTTGGTTATGAAAATTTACCATGTTCGTCTTGGCGTGGACGCTGCATTAGAAATTTCTTCACCAGACTTGTCTTGGAGCAGCACTCTGAAGACTGAAGACATGTCTTCAACAATGTCTCAACTTGGTAGCCTTTCATCAGACTTAATCTGGGATGTTACATTAGGAAAACTACATAAAGTCAACAGATTTGGGCAAATTTTCTAAAAAACATCTAAAAACTTTTAGTTAAAGACAAGTTAGACAATTGGAAATGGATTCATATAAAAATATATTAGTTTCATGAACTTTTAGTAAAGCAAATGTTAACTGATTGTTTCTGAACTCTGTGTGTGTGCGCTCAGTGAGTTTGTGAAAGAGGAGTTCAGCCATGGGATGCTACGGACAAAGACAGTGGAGGACATCCTGACTCCTCTGAAGGACTGCTTCATGCTTCCCAGCTCGTCCGTCCTCGACTTCTCCACCATGTCGGAGATCATGCAGAGCGGATACACCCGGGTGCCCATTTATGAGGAGGAGAGGTAGGAGCTTCACAGTTATCCATGTAAACACTTTAATCAGAACGTGTTATCTACAAATTATTGTACAACAATCTGACTGACTGAATATCCCCCAAAAGAAGTGATTAGATATTTGTGCCAGAAGTTGTGGGATTTAGTTCTTATTGACCAGCAGCCTCTTTCCAGTATAAACAACTTGGTGGTGTCATTATTTAAACACTGGAAGGCACCATAAACAGTAAATACTATCATCTTAACCAGCCTCTTGGGCAGGTTACTTTTTACAGGTGTATTGTAAAAACCATAATATATAACATCATTTGTGTTATAATAAGAAAGAAACTACAGAGAAAAGAACAGGTTTATGGTGTTTAACACTTTTCTGTAAAACTCAGATGTTGCTAAAACGTAATCCTGACCAGACCATCCCAGGAGGCTTCTGCTGTTTTCAGCTAAATCTACAGATTTGTTTTGCTTGTAATGAATAACCTCTGCTGGAAAATGTTATTTTAAATGAAAGACTTGTCATGGAAACATTACAAAACCCCGGTCAAAAGGGTAACTGTTGGTCACATCTTAACTAAACGCTATTACTCTCTTTTGTAGTCCACATTTTTCTAGGCTGTTATGTAAAAGAAAAGACAAGTTTATTTAAAACTAAAAAAAATCCCAACAACTTTTATACCTACTTGTCTTCTATCATGTTTAATAATGATAAAATGTAAAAATATACACAGTGGATCTCATATGTTTAAATGCAACTATAATGAAGGTTTAAAAGCATTGTGTTTATGTTGATTGAAGAACACATTATGTTACAGTTGGTTAAATAGCCAGAGCCCTGTTCTACAAGGCTGGTTTATCATCATCTTCATCATCACCATCAACTTTATTTATAATGCGCTGTACCACCAGACACAGCTGACACAAATTGCTGAACATTAAAAACAATAAAATGAGACCCGAAGAGGTGACATGGGTCCCCCTTCCCATGGGCTCACCACCTATGGGAGGGGCCAAAAGGGTCTGGTGCATTGTGCAACGGGTGGCAGTAGAGGGCGGGGGCCTTGGCGTTCTGATCCTCGGCTGCAGAAGCTGGCTCTTGGGATGTGAAATGCCACCTCTCTGGTGGGGAAGGAGCCTGAGCTAGTGCGCAAGGTTGAGAGGTTCCGACTAGAGATAGACGGGCTCACCTCGACGCATGGCTCTGGCTCTGGAACCAGTCTCCTTGAGAGGGGCTAGACATTCTTCCACTCTAGAGTTGCCCCCGGTGAGAGGTGCCAAGCTGGGGTGGGCATACTTGTTGCCCCCATCTCGGTGCCTGTACGTTGGGGTTCACCCTGGTGAACAAGAGGGTGGCCTCCCTCCGCATTCGTGTGGGGGGACGGGTTCTGACTGTTGTTTGTGCTTATGTGCCAAACAGCAGTTCAGATTATCCACCTTTTTTGGAGTCCTTGGAGGGGGTAATAGAGAGTGCCCCTCCTGGGGACTCCCTCGTTTTGCTGGGGGACTTCAACGCTCACGTGGGCACGTCACCTGGTTGCCGAGGTAAAATCTCGGGTGTGGGAAGAGTTCGGAGAGGCCATGGAGAAAGACTTCCATACGGCTTCGAAGCGATTCTGGTCCACTATCCGTTGTCTCAGGAGGGGGAAGCAGTGCAGTACCAACACTGTTTATAGTGGGGGTGGTGTGCTGCTGACCTCGACTCGGGACGTCGTGCTTCGGTGGGCGGAATACTTTTAAGACCTCCTTAATCCCACCAGCACGTCTTCCATTGCGAAAGCAAAGCCTGAGGACTCTGGGTCGGGTTCTCCCATCTCTGGTGCTGAGGTTGCCGAGGTTGTTAAAAAGCTCCTCGGTGGCAAGGCCCCGGGGGTGGATGAGATTCGCCCTGAGTACCTTAAGGCTCTGGATGTTGTGGGGCTGTGTTGGTTAACGTGGCTCTGCAGCATTGCGTGGACATCAGGGGCAATTCCCCTGGATTGGCAGACTGGGGTGGTGGTCCCCCTATTTAAAAAGGGGGACCGGAGGGTGTGCTCCAACTACAGAGGAATCACACTCTTAAGCCTCCCTGGTAAGGTCTATTCAGGGGTTCTGGAAAGGAGGGTCCGTCAGATAGTCAAATCTCGGATTAAGGAAGAGCAGTGTGGTTTTCGTCCTGGCCGTGGAACACTGGATCAGCTCTACACCCTCAGCAGGAATCTGGAGGGGGCATGGGAGTTTGCCCAACCAGTCTACATGTGCTTTGTGGATCTGGAGAAGGCATTCGACCATGTCCCCCGAGGGATCCTGTGGGGGGTACTCCGGGAGTATGGAGTACCGGGCCCTTTAATAAGGGCTGTCAGGTCTCTGTATGACCGGTGTCAGAGTCTGATCCGCGTTGCTGGCAGTAAGTCGGACTCGTTTCCGGTGAGAGTTGGACTCCGCCAAGGTTACCCTTTGTCACCAATTCTATTCATAACTTTTATGGACAGAATTTCTAGGCGCAGCCAAGGTGTTTAGGGGATCCGTTTTTGGAGGCCTTAGGATTGCGTCTCTGCTATTTGTGGATGACGTGGTTCTATTGGCTCCATCAGGGCATGATCTACAGCTCTCACTGGAGCGGTTCGCAGCCGAGTGCGAAGCGGCCGGGATGAAAATCAGTGCCTCCAAATCCGAGACCATGGTCTTGAATCGGAAAAGGGTAGAGTGCCTTCTCCGGGTTGGGGAGGATGTGCTGCCCCTAGTGGAGGAGTTCAAGTATCTTGGGGTCTTGTTCACAAATGAGGGGAAGATGGAGCGGGAGATCGACAGGCGGATTGGTGCAGCGTCTGCTGTGAAGCGGGTGCTGTACCGGTCCGTTGTGGTGAAGAGAGAGCTGAGCCAAAAGGCGAAGCTCTCGATTTACCGGTCGATCTACGTTCCTACCCTCATCTATGGTCATGAGCTTTGGGTCATGACCGAAAGAACGAGATCCCGGATACAAGTGGACGAAATGAGTTTTCTCCGTAGTGTGTCTGGGCTCTCCCTTAGAGATAGGGTGAGGAGCTCAGTCATCCGGGGAGGACTCAGAGTAGAGCCGCTGCTCCTCCACGTCGAGAGGAGCCAGTTGAGGTGGCTCGGGCATCTGGTCAGGATGCCTCCTGGACGCTTCCCTGGTGAGGTGTTCCGGGCACGTCCCACCGGGAGGAGGCCCAGGGGAAGACCCAGGACACACTGGAGGGACTATGTCTCCCGGCTGGCCTGGGAACGCCTTGGGATTCCCCTGGAGGAGCTGGCCCAAGTGGCTGGGGAGAGGGACGTCTGGGCCTCCCTACTGAAGCTGCTACCCCCGCGACCCGACCCCGGATAAGCGGAAGAAGACGGACGGACGGACGGAAAATGAGACCAAGTGATAAAATGGAAAAACTAAGCACACAATAATAAATTAAGAAACTTGCTACAAAACACAATAAAACAATGCAAATACAGATAAAAACAATACCAGTAAAAATGAAGTAAAATCAAATCTCAATTGGTTTAAAGGCCAGTGAGTAAAAGTACGTTTTTAAACAAGTTTTAAACATGGACAATGAAGGGGTAGAGCATATGCACGGGTAGAGCGTTCCAGAGCCTTGGGCTCCAATAGAGAAGGGCGTGTGTCCTCTAAGCTTCTACTGTGAGCTGGGAACCACTAGGAGCAACTGGTCAGCGGACCTTATAGACCGATTGGGGGTGTAGTGGTGGACAAGCTCTACCAAGTAGGACGGGGCCAAGTTATGTAAGACTTAAAAAATGAACAAAAAGAATTTAACATGAACTCTAAAATACACTGGGAGCCAATGAAGAGAAGCCAGGACCGGAGTAATATGTCGCCTTGTATGTGCTCCTGTTAATGCTGCAGCATTTTACACCAGCCGGAGACGAGCAAGTGAGAACTGGCTGATTCCGAGACAAAGGGAGTTACAGTAATCCAACTGCGATGAAATAAAAGCATGGATTACTCTTTCCAACTGTTTCCTTGAAAGGATAGCTTTTATTTCTGCTATTTTTCTCAAATGATAAAAAACTAGACCTCAATGTGGCTTTTATTTGACTGTCAAATTTAAAATCATTGTCTTAAAACCACGATTTGCTACCGTGGGCCTAACGTACTTTGCTAGGGGGTCAATAACAACCGGAGGGCTCTGACGTCTTCCACTAGGACCAAAAACAAGAACCTCAGTCTTAATCTCGTTAAAATGTAAGAAGTTTAGGGCCATCCAAGCTTTAATATCCCCAAGACACAATGAAAGAGATGTAATGGACAAAGCCTTGCCTCGCATAAAGGCACATAGATCTGGCAATCATCAGCATAGCAATGGAAGGAGATGCCATGTCTTCTACAAACTGACCCTGGGCAAAGGAGGTACAGAGGCCCTGAAATCGTTCCCTGGAAGACCCCACAAGAGAGTGGAGCAGAAAAGGATTCACACCCTGGAATTTTTACAGAAAATCTTCCATCTTTCAAATGAGACCTAAGCCACTCCAGAGCAGTGCCACCAATGCCTACCTGGTATTGCAGACATGACAATAAAATGCTGTGATCCTATGTATCAAAAGCAGCCGTTAAGTCCAGCAAAACAAGAACCACATGATCACCGGAGTCGCATGTCAGGAGAATGTCATCATAAACTCTCAGCAGGGCTGACTCTGTGCTTTGAAAAGTTCTAAAACCAGACCGAAACACATCAGTTATATTATTTTTCATCAAAGAAAGATTTTAACTGAGAATAAACAAAAACATTTCTCCAAGATTTTTGACAGTAGAGGAAGCTTGGAGATGGGCCTGAAGTTCCCCAGCACAGTAGGATCAAGACTAGGTTTCTTTATCATGGGCTGTACCACAGCATGTTTAAAATTAGCAGGAACTATTCCAAATGACAGACTGCTATTAAAAAGTCAAGAACCAAATAACTGAAACATGGGAACACCTCTTTAAGAGGGTGTGGTGGAAGAACATCACATGGAGAACCAGAGGGCTTATCCTGGGTCATCATATCCTCTAAAAGTGATACAGTCATAGGTTCAGACTGATTAAAGGCAGGGGACAGCGACAGAAGGATCGCAGTCTCGGCATAATATCACAGCCCTTATAGAAGCAACCTTATCAATAAAAAACTGCATAAACTGATTGCACAATTCATCAGAGGCTTCTAAACCTGCAGTCTGGTTATCATTATGAGGCGAGTTTAAGTAGGTTTTCTTTTTTGGCATCTTTAACTAAGTCCTGATAATTGCACCAGGAGTCTGAACAGAAGCCCTAATCTTAAATGGAGCACAAGTGAGAAAGGTCTGAAATATCACAAACATATGATCAGAAATTATAGGCTCAAAAATTTCCAAGTTAAGCACAAGCAATCCAAAGGATAACACAAGCTCTAATCTATGACCTTTATCATGTGTGGGACCAGACAGATTGTATCAAATTAAAAGAATCTTTCAGAGGCAAAAATTCTGTTCTCAGAGGTTTATCCCTAAGTTGCACGGCGAAGCAGGCCACCAACTTGGTGAGTCTGACTTTGGGTGTATTCATGTAAAACAGGTCAAAGCTAGACAGAACATGAAGTTACATGAAAATTAACTAGAAAAAGCTGTTCCTGCGTAACAGCGAGTGAGAATGCTAATCTGCAGAATGATTGAGCAGAAGATGCAGAAAACATTGAAATCAGATTTGAAGAATTTGAAAAAATTTGAAGGAATTTGAAAAATGTGAAGAATTTGAAGAATTTGAAAAATTTTAAGAAATTTTAAGAATTTTAAGATTAAGAACAATTAGAAGAATTGGAAGAATTTGAAGAATGTGAAGCATTTGAAGGAATTTGAAGCAATTTGCATTGATTTACAATTGGAGCAACCAAAAACGCACAAAAAGTGAAATATTTTTAAAAGTGTAAAAGTTAGCATAACCATGAGATATAGCAGTCATGCCAGAAACGAGCCGGACATTTTGATACCACAATTGTTGAAATTGGTTGGGAAAAAAAATCATTGTCTTAACAGGGATTTGAACCTGGCCCCTCAGAGTGAAAGGCAAATGTCTTAACCATTGTACTAAACAGTACACATACAAATATAGCCAACATCTGAAGCCTTCAAACAGTTTGGACTACCTGAACAGTCTGAACAACAAGGAAAAAGGGGAAATATTTGAAGAATTTGAAGTATTTGAAGAATATGAAGAATGTGAAGAATTTGAAGGAATTCGAAGGATTTGAAGGATTTAAAGGACTTAGAAGAAGTTGAAGGAATTTGCATTGATTTCAATGGGAGCAACCAAAAACGCACAAAAAAGTGAAATATTTTAAAAAGTATAAAAGTTAGCATAACCATGAGTCATAGCAGGCATGCCAGGAACGAGCTGAACGTTTTGACACCAAAATTGTTGAAATTGGTTAAAAAAATGTTTTTTTGTTCTAGTGGGGATTCGAACCTGTCTTAACTGGGATTTGAACCTGGCCCCTCAGAGTGAAAGGCAAGCATCTTAACCATTGTACTAAACAGTACACATACCTGAACAGTTTGAACAACGAGAAATATTTGAAAAATTTGAAGAATTTGAAGTATTTGAAGAATTTGAAGAATTTGAAGTATTTGAAGAATTTGAAGAATGTGAAGAATTTGAAGGAATTTGAAGGATTTAAAGGAATTTGAAGAAGTTGAAGGAATTTGCATTGATTTCAATGGGAACAGCCAAAAAAACGCACAAAAAGTGAAATATTTTAAAAAGTGTAAAGGTTAGCATAACCATGAGTCATAGCAGGCATGCCAGGAACGAGCCGAACGTTTTGACACCAAAATTGTTGAAATTGGTTGAAGTATGTGGGAGTAGTTACACGCCGACGGAATAATAATAATAATAATAACTAGAAAAGGCTGTTCCTGCGAAACAGCAGTGAGAATGCTAATCTGCAGAATGATTGAGCAGAAGATGCAGAAAACATTGAAATCGGATTTGAAGAATTTGAAAAAGTTTGAAGAATTGAAAGAAATAGAAGAATTTGAAGGATTTTGAAGTTTGAAAAATTTGAAGAAATTTGAAGAATTTGAAAAATTTGAAGAATTTGAAACATTTGAAGAAATTTGGAGAATTTGAAAAAGTTTGAAGGAATTTGAAAAATTTGAAGAATTTGACAAATTTGAAGAATTTAAAAATTTTGAAGAAATTTGGAGAATTTTAACAAATTTGAAGGAATTTGAAAAATTAAAAAAAATTGAAGAATTTGAAGATTAAAAACAACTAAAAAAATTCTGAAGAAATTTAGCAAGGCGCCTGCCTCGTGGTACCGTCAAAAATACTAACAGGGAGTAACACTGCGAATTTCAGCTTCCTACGGTCTTCACAGCACCCGCAGTAGCCTTCGAAAGGTACCATGTTAAGTCAATGGACCTCCTAGAAGCCTCTGGCTAAAAGGGTTGTCATGGAGACTCCCTCACAGCTGTAGCCCTCTATTTGTCTGTAAAGGCAGAGCAACCCCGGCTAAGCAGAAGTTGGTAGGACCTTTCTAAAGCTATCTGGTTAGCAACATGCTAACCGTTAGCCGCTAGCATGGTTGTGTTCAGTATCACCGGGTGATTGTACTCTGTCAGTTTGGTCCAAATCCTGTACTGGGAAGTGCCTCAAAAAGGGGTGCCAATACTTAATGTCACCAAACGTGACCAAAGTTCATGGGTCAGATTGGCCTCCTTTAGCAACTCAGCCTCACCACATTTGGGCCAAGAACTCAACATTTGACCAAAATGGTGTGTAGTGCCATTTCCCACATGTGGGGGGTGCTGTATTGGCCAATTGGGTCGTGTCTGGGCATCATGCCAGGTCCTGTTGGAAGCAAAGGCCCAATAGGAAAGCATGTGACATCCAAAATGGGACAGAAAACTGACACATGGCTGAAAGTCACTTGAAAATTTTAAAATGTCAAGAGGAAGTGACTGTGCGAATTTCAGATTGCTACATTAATCATAGCTGCTGCAGCGGGCGTCAAAAGTTGCCATTGTATCTGAAAGGAGATTCTCCCTCTGGCCCTCAGAGTTCCGTCGTCATGGAAACTCACTGACACAGCTGCAGCGGCCAGTCTCCCGAAGTGCAGAGACTTTGTCAGACTCTGCCTCATTGAAATAGAATGGAGAACTTTGCCTCAAACAACGCTCCATATCTCCTGTTCTGTAAATGGTAGAGACATAATTTTTTCAGCGTTTAGTTCGTAACGGATAGGAGAACAAGAAAAACTATCGGTTTTTGCTAGAAATATTTTAATTTAGGCGTAAAAAATTATGATATAAAGAGGATTTTTATGAAATTTGAGAAATCCTCTACAAACGGTCCCGAACAAATCGCTGTAGCTGAAAAAGTATAAGAGATATCAAAATAATTCTTTCACTCTGAGTATCAGCAGGCTTTTGAGGACTATGGAGTTCATTTTTAGGTTTGTACAAAAATCGGTGTAGGCACAGCGACGATGTAAAAAGTGGATGATGTGGAAGAATGAAGCTCCAAAGCCTTTTAAGGATTTTGCACATTCGCTACTCCCGAACAAATTGTTCCTGCGGAAAAACCGTAACAGTTATCCACAAAATTCCTTTTTTATGAGTGCCAGAAGGGTCGGGACATTCATGTGTGAAAGTCTCATGCCTGTACATAAAACAGTTTAGGAGTAGCGACGATGTAGAAAAGTGCCTCATTTGGGGAGATTGAAGTCTGATCCTGTTTTAGCATTTTCCCAAAACGCCACTCCCGAACAAATTGTTCCTGCGGCAAAACCGTAACATTTATCGACAAAATTTCTCTTTTGTGAGCGCCAGAAGGGTCTGGACATGAATGTGTGAAAGTCTCGTGCCTGTACATGAAACGGTTTAGGAGTAGTGACGATGTAAATACATGTGATGTTTTGGATTTCCAGGTGTCATTTTTGAAAACCGCTCCATAGGAAATGAATGGGGAAGGTTTCGGGTTAGTGTCGCTCTGAGGTGATTTGCGAAAAATCTATAAATCCCACACCAATGATGGTTAGATTTTCCGAATCCAGACAAAAATTCCTACGTTTTGATGTATAATTTATGTGGATAGGTTGAAAATTGAGCGAGTGAGAAGAAGTTGTTCGGAGAAGAAGAATTTGTTGAATTTCTAGAGTGCGCACTCTAAACGAGGCTCCTTGACGACCATAGCAACGCATGTTATTTGCTGAATTTCTTGAAAAACCAAAATTATTTTAAAGACGTACTATACGAAAATGGTGAAAGATATGAAAAAGCTGAAACATACCATAATAGCCAAAAGATATCACTACATTTCAAAAGTTGAATGACGTTTCTAGCTGAAAGTAGGCTGAAGCAGTAAGATGTCAAAAAGCTGAAATATTTGAAGAATTTGAAGGATTCTCCATTCAATTTCAATGAGAGCAAAAAACGCACAAAAAGTTAAATATTTTAAATATTATAAAAGTTATAATTACAAAAAGTCTTAGCAGTAATGTCCTGAAGGAGCTGAACGTTTTGATACCAGAATGGTTGAAATCGGTTGAAAAATGCGGAACTAGTTAGAAGTCGAAAAACGTACGGAATAATAATAATAACTAGAAAAGGCTGTTCCTGCGAAACAGCAGTGAGAATGCTAATCTGCAGAATGATTGAGCAGAAGATGCAGAAAACATTGAAATCAGATTTGAAGAATTTGAAAAAGTTTGAAGAATTGAAAAAAATAGAAGAATTTGAAGGATTTTGAAGTTTGAAAAATTTGAAGAAATTTGAAGAATTTTAAAAATTTGAAGAATTTGAAACATTTGAAGAAATTTGGAGAATTTGAAAAAGTTTGAAGGAATTTGAAAAATTTGAAGAAATTTGAAATATTTGAAAATTTTCAAAAAATTTGAAGGAATTTGAAAAATTTAGAGAATTTGACAAACTTGAAGAATTTAAAAAATTTAGAAGAAATTTAGAGAATTTGAACAAATTTGAAAGAATTTGAAAAATTTGAAAAAAAAAAAATTGAAGAATTTGAAGATTAAGAACAACTAAAAAAATTCTGAAGAAATTTAGCAAGGCGCCTGCCTCGTGATACCGTCAAAAATACTAACGGGGAGTAACACTGCGAATTTCAGCTTCCTACGGTCTTCACAGCACCCACAGTGCCCTTGGAAAGGTGCCATGTTAAGTCAATGGACCTCCTAGAAGCCTCTGGCTAAAAGGGTTGTCATGGAGACTCCCTCACAGCTGTAGCCCTCTATTTGTCTGTAAAGGCAGAACAACCCCGGCTAAGCAGAAGTTGGTAGGACCTTTCTAAAGCTACTTCCAATTAGCAACATGCTAACCATTAGCCGCTAACATGGTTGTGCTCAGGATCACCGGGTGATTGTACTCTGTCAGTTTGGTCCAAATCCTGTACTGGGAAGTGCCTCAAAAAGGGGTGCCAATACTTAATGTCACCAAACGTGACCAAAGTTCATGGGTCCGATTGGCCTCCTTTAGCAACTCAGCCTCACCACATCTGGGCCAAAAACTCAACATTTGACCAAAATGGTCAGTAGCGCCATTTCCCACATGTGGGTGGTGCTGTATTGGCCAATTGGGTCGTGTCTGGGCATCATGCCAGGTCCTGTTGGAAGCAAAGGCCCAATAGGAAAGCATGTGACATCCAAAATGGGACAGAAAACTGACACATGGCTGAAAGTCACTTGAAAATTTTAAAATGTCAAGAGGAAGTGACTGTGCGAATTTCAGATTGCTACATTAATCATAGCCGCTGCAGCGGGCGTCGAAAGTTGCCATTGTATCTCAATGGAGATTCTCCCTCTGGCCCTCAGAGTTCCGTCGTCATGGAAACTCACTGACACAGCTGCAGCGGCCAGTCTCCCGAAGTGCAGAGACTTTGTCAGACTCTGCCTCATTGAAATAGAATGGAGAACTTTGCCTCAAACAACGCTCCATATATCCTGTTCTGTAAATGGTAGAGACATAATTTTTTCAGCGTTTAGTTCGTAACGGATAGGAGAACAAGAAAAACTATCGGTTTTTGCTAGAAATATTTTAATTTAGGCGTAAAAAATTATGATATAAAGAGGATTTTTATGAAATTTGAGAAATCCTCTACAAACGGTCCCGAACAAATCGCTGTAGCTGAAAAAGTATAAGAGATATCAAAATAATTCTTTCATTCTGAGTATCAGCAGGCTTTTGAGGACTATGGAGTTCATTTTTAGGTTTGTACAAAAATCGGTGTAGGCACAGCGACGATGTAAAAAGTGGATGATGTGGAAGAATGAAGCTCCAAAGCGTTTTAAGGATTTTGCACATTCGCTACTCCCGAACAAATTGTTCCTGCCGAAAAACCGTAACAGTTATCCACAAAATTCCTTTTTTATGAGTGCCAGAAGGGTCGGGACATTCATGTGTGAAAGTCTCATGCCTGTACATAAAACGGTTTAGGAGTAGTGACGATCTAGAAAAGTGCCTCATTTGGGGAGATTGAAGTCTGATCCTGTTTTAGCATTTTCCCAAAACGCTACTCCCGAACAAATTGTTCCTGCGGCAAAACCGTAACATTTATCGACAAAATTTCTCTTTTGTGAGCGCCAGAAGGGTCTGGACATGAATGTGTGAAAGTCTCGTGCCTGTACATGAAACGGTTTAGGAGTAGTGACGATGTAAATACATGTGATGTTTTGGATTTCCAGGTGTCATTTTTGAAAACCGCTCCATAGGAAATGAATGGGGAAGGTTTCGGGTTAGTGTCGCTCTGAGGTGATTTGCGAAAAATCTATAAATACCACACCAATGATGGTTACATTTTCCGAATCCAGACAAAAATTCCTACGTTTTGATGTATAACTTATGTGGATAGGTTGAAAATTGAGCGAGTGAGAAGAAGTTGTTCGGAGAAGAAGAATTTGTTGAATTTCTAGAGTGCGCACTCTAACAGAGGCTCCTTGACAACCATAGCAACGCATGTTATTTGCTGAATTTCTTGAAAAGCCAAAATTATTTTAAGGAGGTACTATATGAAAATGGTAAAAGATATGAAAAAGCTGAAACATACCATAATAGCCAAAAGATATCACTACATTTCAAAAGTTGAATGACGTTTCTAGCTGAAAGTAGGCTGAAGCAGTAAGATGTCAAAAAGCTGAAATATTTGAAGAATTTGAAGGATTCTCCATTCATTTCAATGAGAGCAAAAAACGCACAAAAAGTTAAATATTTTAAATATTATAAAAGTTATAATTACAAAAAGTCTTAGCAGTAATGTCCTGAAGGAGCTGAACGTTTTGATACCAGAATGGTTGAAATCGGTTGAAAAATGCGGAACTAGTTAGAAGTCGAAAAACGTACGGAATAATAATAATAATAAAAATACAGAAAAACAGGAAAACAATAAGTGAGAATGCTGTATAGCATTCTCACTTGACTAGAAAAGGCTGTTCCTGCGAAACAGCAGTGAGAATGCTAATCTGCAGAATGATTGAGCAGAAGATGCAGAAAACATTGAAATCAGATTTGAAGAATTTGAAAAAGTTTGAAGAATTGAAAGAAATAGAAGAATTTGAAGGATTTTGAAGTTTGAAAAATTTGAAGAAATTTGAAGAATTTGAAAAATTTGAAGAATTTGAAACATTTGAAGAAATTTGGAGAATTTGAAAAAGTTTGAAGAAATTTGAAATATGTGAAAATTTTTAAAAAATTTGAAGGAATTTGAAAAAATTGAAGAATTTGACAAACTTGAAGAATTTAAAAATTTTGAAGAAATTTGGAGAATTTGAACAAATTTGAAGGAATTTGAAAAATTAAAAAAATTGAAGAATTTGAAGATTAAAAACAACAAAAAAAAATCTGAAGAAATTTAGCAAGGCGCCTGCCTCGTGGTACCGTCAAAAATACTAACAGGGAGTAACACTGTGAATTTCAGCTTCCTACGGTCTTCACAGCACCCGCAGTAGCCTTCGAAAGGTACCATGTTAAGTCAATGGACCTCCTAGAAGCCTCTGGCTAAAAGGGTTGTCATGGAGACTCCCTCACAGCTGTAGCCCTCTATTTGTCTGTAAAGGCAGAGCAACCCCGGCTAAGCAGAAGTTGGTAGGACCTTTCTAAAGCTATCTGGTTAGCAACATGCTAACCGTTAGCCGCTAGCATGGTTGTGTTCAGTATCACCGGGTGATTGTACTCTGTCAGTTTGGTCCAAATCCTGTACTGGGAAGTGCCTCAAAAAGGGGTGCCAATACTTAATGTCACCAAACGTGACCAAAGTTCATGGGTCAGATTGGCCTCCTTTAGCAACTCAGCCTCACCACATCTGGGCCAAGAACTCAACATTTGACCAAAATGGTCAGTAGCTGCCATTTCCCACATGTGGGGGGTGCTGTATTGGCCAATTGGGTCGTGTCTGGGCATCATGCCAGGTCCTGTTGGAAGCAAAGGCCCAATAGGAAAGCATGTGACATCCAAAATGGGACAGAAAACTGACACATGGCTGAAAGTCACTTGAAAATTTTAAAATGTCAAGAGGAAGTGACTGTGCGAATTTCAGATTGCTACATTAATCATAGCCGCTGCAGCGGGCGTCGAAAGTTGCCATTGTATCTCAATGGAGATTCTCCCTCTGGCCCTCAGAGTTCCGTCGTCATGGAAACTCACTGACACAGCTGCAGCGGCCAGTCTCCCGAAGTGCAGAGACTTTGTCAGACTCTGCCTCATTGAAATAGAATGGAGAACTTTGCCTCAAACAACGCTCCATATCTCCTGTTCTGTAAATGGTAGAGACATAATTTTTTCAGCGTTTAGTTCGTAACGGATAGGAGAACAAGAAAAACTATCGGTTTTTGCTAGAAATATTTTAATTTAGGCGTAAAAAATTATGATATAAAGAGGATTTTTATGAAATTTGAGAAATCCTCTACAAACGGTCCCGAACAAATCGCTGTAGCTGAAAAAGTATAAGAGATATCAAAATAATTCTTTCACTCTGAGTATCAGCAGGCTTTTGAGGACTATGGAGTTCATTTTTAGGTTTGTACAAAAATCGGTGTAGGCACAGCGACGATGTAAAAAGTGGATGATGTGGAAGAATGAAGCTCCAAAGCGTTTTAAGGATTTTGCACATTCGCTACTCCCGAACAAATTGTTCCTGCGGAAAAACCGTAACAGTTATCCACAAAATTCCTTTTTTATGAGTGCCAGAAGGGTCGGGACATTCATGTGTGAAAGTCTCATGCCTGTACATAAAACGGTTTAGGAGTAGCGACGATGTAGAAAAGTGCCTCATTTGGGGAGATTGAAGTCTGATCCTGTTTTAGCATTTTCCCAAAACGCTACTCCCGAACAAATTGTTCCTGCGGCAAAACCGTAACATTTATCAACAAAATTTCTCTTTTGTGAGCGCCAGAAGGGTCGGGACATGAATGTGTGAAAGTCTCATGCCTGTACATGAAACGGTTTAGGAGTAGTGACGATGCGAAAACATGTGATGTTTTGGATTTCCAGGTGTCATTTTTGAAAACCGCTCCATAGGAAATGAATGGGGAAGGTTTCGGGTTAGTGTCGCTCTGAGGTGATTTGCGAAAAATCTATAAATCCCACACCAATGATGGTTACATTTTCCGAATCCAGACAAAAATTCCTACGTTTTGATGTATAATTTATGTGGATAGGTTGAAAATTGAGCGAGTGAGAAGAAGTTGTTCGGAGAAGAAGAATTTGTTGAATTTCTAGAGTGCGCACTCTAACAGAGGCTCCTTGACAACCATAGCAACGCATGTTATTTGCTGAATTTCTTGAAAAGCCAAAATTATTTTAAGGAGGTACTATATGAAAATGGTAAAAGATATGAAAAAGCTGAACTATACCATAATAGCTGAAAGATATCACTACATTTTAAAAGTTGAATGGCGTTTCTAGCTGAAAGTAGGCTGAAGCAGTAAGCTGTCAAAAAGCTGAAATATTTGAAGAATTTGAAGAATTCTCCATTCATTTGAATGAGAGCAAAAAAGTTACAAAAAGTTGAATATTTTAAATATTATAAAAGTTATAATTACCAAAAGTCTTAGCAGTAATGTCCTGAAGGAGCTGAACGTTTTGATACCAGAATGGTTGAAATCGGTTGAAAAATGCAGAAGTAGTTAGAAGTCAGAAAACGTACGGAATAATAATAATAATAACTAGAAAAGGCTGTTCCTGCGAAACAGCAGTGAGAATGCTAATCTGCAGAATGATTGAGCAGAAGATGCAGAAAACATTGAAATCAGATTTGAAGAGTTTGAAAAAAATGTAAAAATTTGAAGGGATTTGAAGAATTTGAAAAAGTTTGAAGAATTGAAAGAAATAGAATTTGAAGGAATTTGAAGTTTGAAGAAATTTGAAAAATTTGAAACATTTGAAGAAATATGGAGAATTTGAAAAAATTTGAAGGAATTTGAAAAATTTGAAAAATTTGAAGAAATTTGAAATATTTGAAAATTTTCAAAAAATTTGAAGGAATTTGAAAAATTTGAAGAATTTGACAAATTTGAAGAATTTAAAAATTTTGAAGAAATTTGGAAAATTTGAACAAATTTGAAGGAATTCAAAAAAATTTGAAAAATTAAAAAAAAATTAAGAATTTGAAGATTAAGAACAACTAAAAAAATTCTGAAGAAATTTAGCAAGGCGCCTGCCTCGTGGTACCGTCAAAAATACTAACGGGGAGTAACACTGCGAATTTCAGCTTCCTACGGTCTTCACAGCACCCACAGTGCCCTTCGAAAGGTGCCATGTTAAGTCAATGGACCTCCTAGAAGCCTCTGGCTAAAAGGGTTGTCATGGAGACTCCCTCACAGCTGTAGCCCTCTATTTGTCTGTAAAGGCAGAACAACCCCGGCTAAGCAGAAGTTGGTAGGACCTTTCTAAAGCTACTTCTGGTTAGCAACATGCTAACCGTTAGCCGCTAGCATGGTTGTGTTTAGTATCACCGGGTGATTGTACTCTGTCAGTTTGGTCCAAATCCTGTACTGGGAAGTGCCTCAAAAAGGGGTGCCAATACTTAATGTCACCAAACGTGACCAAAGTTCATGGGTCAGATTGGCCTCCTTTAGCAACTCAGCCTCACCACATCTGGGCCAAGAACTCAACATTTGACCAAAATGGTCAGTAGCGCCATTTCCCACATGTGGGGGGTGCTGTATTGGCCAATTGGGTCGTGTCTGGGCATCATGCCAGGTCCTGTTGGAAGCAAAGGCCCAATAGGAAAGCATGTGACATCCAAAATGGGACAGAAAACTGACACATGGCTGAAAGTCACTTGAAAATTTTAAAATGTCAAGAGGAAGTGACTGTGCGAATTTCAGGCTCGTACATTAATCATAGCCGCTGCAGCGGGCGTCGAAAGTTGCCATTGTATCTCAATCTAGATTCTCCCTCTGGCCCTCAGAGTTCCGTCGTCATGGAAACTCACTGACACAGCTGCAGCGGCCAGTCTCCCGAAGTGCAGAGACTTTGTCAGACTCTGCCTCATTGAAATAGAATGGAGAACTTTGCCTCAAACAACGCTCCATATCTCCTGTTCTGTAAATGGTAGAGACATAATTTTTTCAGCGTTTAGTTCGTAACGGATAGGAGAACAAGAAAAACTATCGGTTTTTGCTAGAAATATTTTAATTTAGGCGTAAAAAATTATGATATAAAGAGGATTTTTATGAAATTTGAGAAATCCTCTACAAACGGTCCCGAACAAATCGCTGTAGCTGAAAAAGTATAAGAGATATCAAAATAATTCTTTCACTCTGAGTATCAGCAGGCTTTTGAGGACTATGGAGTTCATTTTTAGGTTTGTACAAAAATCGGTGTAGGCACAGCGACGATGTAAAAAGTGGATGATGTGGAAGAATGAAGCTCCAAAGCGTTTTAAGGATTTTGCACATTCGCTACTCCCGAACAAATTGTTCCTGCGGAAAAACCGTAACAGTTATCCACAAAATTCCTTTTTTATGAGTGCCAGAAGGGTCGGGACATTCATGTGTGAAAGTCTCATGCCTGTACATAAAACGGTTTAGGAGTAGCGACGATGTAGAAAAGTGCCTCATTTGGGGAGATTGAAGTCTGATCCTGTTTTAGCATTTTCCCAAAACGCTACTCCCGAACAAATTGTTCCTGCGGCAAAACCGTAACATTTATCGACAAAATTTCTCTTTTGTGAGCGCCAGAAGGGTCGGGACATGAATGTGTGAAAGTCTCGTGCCTGTACATGAAACGGTTTAGGAGTAGTGACGATGTAAATACATGTGATGTTTTGGATTTCCAGGTGTCATTTTTGAAAACCGCTCCATAGGAAATGAATGGGGAAGGTTTCGGGTTAGTGTCGCTCTGAGGTGATTTGCGAAAAATCTATAAATCCCACACCAATGATGGTTACATTTTCCGAATCCAGACAAAATTCCTACGTTTTGATGTATAATTTATGTGGATAGGTTGAAAATTGAGCGAGTGAGAAGAAGTTGTTCGGAGAAGAAGAATTTGTTGAATTTCTAGAGTGCGCACTCTAACAGAGGCTCCTTGACAACCATAGCAACGCATGTTATTTGCTGAATTTCTTGAAAAGCCAAAATTATTTTAAGGAGGTACTATATGAAAATGGTAAAAGATATGAAAAAGCTGAACTATACCATAATAGCTGAAAGATATCACTACATTTTAAAAGTTGAATGGCGTTTCTAGCTGAAAGTAGGCTGAAGCAGTAAGCTGTCAAAAAGCTGAAATATTTGAAGAATTTGAAGGATTCTCCATTCATTTGAATGAGAGCAAAAAAGTTACAAAAAGTTGAATATTTTAAATATTATAAAAGTTATAATTACCAAAAGTCTTAGCAGTAATGTCCTGAAGGAGCTGAACGTTTTGATACCAGAATGGTTGAAATCGGTTGAAAAATGCAGAACTAGTTAGAAGTCAGAAAACGTACGGAATAATAATAATAATAATAATAATAATAAAAATAAAGAAAAACAGGAAAACAATAAGTGAGAATGCTGTATAGCATTCTCACTTGACTAGAAAAGGCTGTTCCTGCGAAACAGCAGTGAGAATGCTAATCTGCAGAATGATTGAGCAGAAGATGCAGAAAACATTGAAATCAGATTTGAAGAATTTGAAAAAGTTTGAAGAATTGAAAGAAATAGAAGAATTTGAAGGATTTTGAAGTTTGAAGAATTTGAAAAATTTGAAGAATTTGAAAGATTTGAAGAAATTTGGAGAATTTGAAAAAGTTTGAAGGAATTTGAAAAATTTGAGGAAATTTGAAATATTTGAAAATTTTCAAAAAATTTGAAGGAATTTGAAAAATTTGAAGAATTTGACAAACTTGAAGAATTTAAAAAATTTAGAAGAAATTTAGAGAATTTGAACAAATTTGAAGGAATTTGAAAAATTTAAAAAAAAATTGAAGAATTTGAAGATTAAGAACAACTAAAAAAATTCTGAAGAAATTTAGCAAGGCGCCTGCCTCGTGGTACCGTCAAAAATACTAACGGGGAGTAACACTGCGAATTTCAGCTTCCTACGGTCTTCACAGCACCCACAGTGCTCTTCGAAAGGTGCCATGTTAAGTCAATGGACCTCCTAGAAGCCTCTGGCTAAAAGGGTTGTCATGGAGACTCCCTCACAGCTGTAGCCCTCTATTTGTCTGTAAAGGCAGAACAACCCCGGCTAAGCAGAAGTTGGTAGGACCTTTCTAAAGCTACTTCTGGTTAGCAACATGCTAACCGTTAGCCGCTAGCATGGTTGTGTTCAGTATCACCGGGTGATTGTACTCTGTCAGTTTGGTCCAAATCCTGTACTGGGAAGTGCCTCAAAAAGGGGTGCCAATACTTAATGTCACCAAACGTGACCAAAGTTCATGGGTCAGATTGGCCTCCTTTAGCAACTCAGCCTCACCACATCTGGGCCAAGAACTCAACATTTGACCAAAATGGTCAGTAGCGCCATTTCCCACATGTGGGGGGTGCTGTATTGGCCAATTGGGTCGTGTCTGGGCATCATGCCAGGTCCTGTTGGAAGCAAAGGCCCAATAGGAAAGCATGTGACATCCAAAATGGGACAGAAAACTGACACATGGCTGAAAGTCACTTGAAAATTTTAAAATGTTAAGAGGAAGTGACTGTGCGAATTTCAGGCTCCTACATTAATCACAGCCACTGCAGTGGATGTTGAAAGTTGCCATTGTATCTCAATGGAGATTCTCCCTCTGGCCCTCAGAGTTCCGTCGTCATGGAAACTCACTGACACAGCTGCAGCGGCCAGTCTCCCGAAGTGCAGAGACTTTGTCAGACTCTGCCTCATTGAAATAGAATGGAGAACTTTGCCTCAAACAACGCTCCATATCTCCTGTTCTGTAAATGGTAGAGACATAATTTTTTCAGCGTTTAGTTCGTAACGGATAGGAGAACAAGAAAAACTATCGGTTTTTGCTAGAAATATTTTAATTTAGGCGTAAAAAATTATGATATAAAGAGGATTTTTATGAAATTTGAGAAATCCTCTACAAACGGTCCCGAACAAATCGCTGTAGCTGAAAAAGTATAAGAGATATCAAAATAATTCTTTCACTCTGAGTATCAGCAGGCTTTTGAGGACTATGGAGTTCATTTTTAGGTTTGTACAAAAATCGGTGTAGGCACAGCGACGATGTAAAAAGTGGATGATGTGGAAGAATGAAGCTCCAAAGCGTTTTAAGGATTTTGCACATTCGCTACTCCCGAACAAATTGTTCCTGCGGAAAAACCGTAACAGTTATCCACAAAATTCCTTTTTTATGAGTGCCAGAAGGGTCGGGACATTCATGTGTGAAAGTCTCATGCCTGTACATAAAACGGTTTAGGAGTAGCGACGATGTAGAAAAGTGCCTCATTTGGGGAGATTGAAGTCTGATCCTGTTTTAGCATTTTCCCAAAACGCTACTCCCGAACAAATTGTTCCTGCGGCAAAACCGTAACATTTATCGACAAAATTTCTCTTTTGTGAGCGCCAGAAGGGTCTGGACATGAATGTGTGAAAGTCTCGTGCCTGTACATGAAACGGTTTAGGAGTAGTGACGATGTAAATACATGTGATGTTTTGGATTTCCAGGTGTCATTTTTGAAAACCGCTCCATAGGAAATGAATGGGGAAGGTTTCGGGTTAGTGTCGCTCTGAGGTGATTTGCGAAAAATCTATAAATCCCACACCAATGATGGTTACATTTTCCGAATCCAGACAAAAATTCCTACGTTTTGATGTATAATTTATGTGGATAGGTTGAAAATTGAGCGAGTGAGAAGAAGTTGTTCGGAGAAGAAGAATTTGTTGAATTTCTAGAGTGCGCACTCTAACAGAGGCTCCTTGACAACCATAGCAACGCATGTTATTTGCTGAATTTCTTGAAAAGCCAAAATTATTTTAAGGAGGTACTATATGAAAATGGTAAAAGATATGAAAAAGCTGAACTATACCATAATAGCTGAAAGATATCACTACATTTTAAAAGTTGAATGGCGTTTCTAGCTGAAAGTAGGCTGAAGCAGTAAGCTGTCAAAAAGCTGAAATATTTGAAGAATTTGAAGGATTCTCCATTCATTTGAATGAGAGCAAAAAAGTTACAAAAAGTTGAATATTTTAAATATTATAAAAGTTATAATTACCAAAAGTCTTAGCAGTAATGTCCTGAAGGAGCTGAACGTTTTGATACCAGAATGGTTGAAATCGGTTGAAAAATGCGGAACGAGTTAGGCGTCAGAAAACGTACGGAATAATAATAATAATAATAATAATAATAAAAATAAAGAAAAACAGGAAAACAATAAGTGAGAATGCTGTATAGCATTCTCACTTGACTAGAAAAGGCTGTTCCTGCGAAACAGCAGTGAGAATGCTAATCTTCAGAATGATTGAGCAGAAGATGCAGAAAACATTGAAATCAGATTTGAAGAATTTGAAAAAGTTTGAAGAATTGAAAGAAATAGAAGAATTTGAAGGATTTTGAAGTTTGAAAAATTTGAAGAAATTTGAAGAATTTGAAAAATTGTAAGAATTTGAAACATTTGAAGAAATTTGGAGAATTTGAAAAAGTTTGAAGGAATTTGAAAAATTTGAAATATTTGAAAATTTTCAAAAAATTTGAAGGAATTTGAAAAATTTGAAGAATTTGACAAACTTGAAGAATTTAAAAAATTTAGAAGAAATTTAGAGAATTTGAACAAATTTGAAGGAATTTGAAAAATTTGAAAAATTTATAAAAAATTGAAGAATTTGAAGATTAAGAACAACTAAAAAAATTCTGAAGAAATTTAGCAAGGCGCCTGCCTCGTGGTACCGTCAAAAATACTAACGGGGAGTAACACTGCGAATTTCAGCTTCCTACGGTCTTCACAGCACCCACAGTGCCCTTCGAAAGGTGCCATGTTAAGTCAATGGACCTCCTAGAAGCCTCTGGCTAAAAGGGTTGTCATGGAGACTCCCTCACAGCTGTAGCCCTCTATTTGTCTGTAAACGCAGAACAACCCCGGCTAAGCAGAAGTTGGTAGGACCTTTCTAAAGCTACTTCTGGTTAGCAACATGCTAACCGTTAGCCGCTAGCTTGGTTGTGTTCAGTATCACCGGGTGATTGTACTCTGTCAGTTTGGTCCAAATCCTTTACTGGGAAGTGCTTCAAATAGGGGTGCCAATACTTAATGTCACCAAACGTGACCAAAGTTCATGGGTCAGATTGGCCTCCTTTAGCAACTCAGCCTCACCACATCAGGGCCAAGAACTCAACATTTGACCAAAATGGTGTGTAGTGCCATTTCCCACATGTGGCTGGTGCTGTATTGGCCAATTGGGTCGTGTCTGGGCATCATGCCAGGTCCTGTTGGAAGCAAAGGCCCAATAGGAAAGCATGTGACATCCAAAATGGGACAGAAAAGTGACATATCGCTGAAAGTCACTTGAAAATTTTAAAATGTTAAGAGGAAGTGACTGTGCGAATTTCAGGCTCCTACATTAATCACAGCCACTGCAGTGGATGTTGAAAGTTGCTATTCTATCCGAATGGAGCGTGTCCCTCTGGCCCTCAGAGTTCCGTCGTCATGGAAACTCACTGACACAGCTGCAGCGGCCAGTCTCCCGAAGTGCAGAGACTTTGTCAGACTCTGCCTCATTGAAATAGAATGGAGAACTTTGCCTCAAACAACGCTCCATATCTCCTGTTCTGTAAATGGTAGAGACATAATTTTTTCAGCGTTTAGTTCGTAACGGATAGGAGAACAAGAAAAACTATCGGTTTTTGCTAGAAATATTTTAATTTAGGCGTAAAAAATTATGATATAAAGAGGATTTTTATGAAATTTGAGAAATCCTCTACAAACGGTCCCGAACAAATCGCTGTAGCTGAAAAAGTATAAGAGATATCAAAATAATTCTTTCACTCTGAGTATCAGCAGGCTTTTGAGGACTATGGAGTTCATTTTTAGGTTTGTACAAAAATCGGTGTAGGCACAGCGACGATGTAAAAAGTGGATGATGTGGAAGAATGAAGCTCCAAAGCGTTTTAAGGATTTTGCACATTCGCAACTCCCGAACAAATTGTTCCTGCGGAAAAACCGTAATAGTTATCCACAAAATTCCTTTTTTATGAGTGCCAGAAGGGTCGGGACATTCATGTGTGAAAGTCTCATGCCTGTACATAAAACGGTTTAGGAGTAGTGACGATGTAGAAAAGTGCCTCATTTGGGGAGATTGAAGTCTGATCCTGTTTTAGCATTTTCCCAAAACGCTACTCCCGAACAAATTGTTCCTGCGGCAAAACCGTAACATTTATCGACAAAATTTCTCTTTTGTGAGCGCCAGAAGGGTCTGGACATGAATGTGTGAAAGTCTCGTGCCTGTACATGAAACGGTTTAGGAGTAGTGACGATGTAAATACATGTGATGTTTTGGATTTCCAGGTGTCATTTTTGAAAACCGCTCCATAGGAAATGAATGGGGAAGGTTTCGGGTTAGTGTCGCTCTGAGGTGATTTGCGAAAAATCTATAAATCTCACACCAATGATGGTTACATTTTCCGAATCCAGACAAAAATTCCTACGTTTTGATGTATAATTTATGTGGATAGGTTGAAAATTGAGCGAGTGAGAAGAAGTTGTTCGGAGAAGAAGAATTTGTTGAATTTCTAGAGTGCGCACTCTAAACGAGGCTCCTTGACGACCATAGCAACGCATGTTATTTGCTGAATTTCTGTAAAAGCCAAAATTATTTTAAAGACGTACTATACGAAAATGGTGAAAGATATGAAAAAGCTGAAACATACCATAATAGCCAAAAGATATCACTACGTTTTAAAAGTTGAATGGCGTTTATAGGTGAAAGTAGGCTGAAGCAGTAAGATGTCAAAAAGCTGAAATATTTGAAGAATTTGAAGGATTCTCCATTCAATTTCAATGAGAGCAAAAAACGCACAAAAAGTTAAATATTTTAAATATTATAAAAGTTATAATTACAAAAAGACATAGCAGTAATGTCGTGAATGAGCTGAACGTTTTGATACGAAAATTGTTTAAATCGGTTGAAGTATGCAGGAGTAGTTAGATGCCGAAAAACGTACGGAATAATAATCAAGACCTGAAGGAACTTAATAAGTGAGAATGCTGTATAGCATTCTCACTTGATAATAAAAATAAAGAAAAACAGGAAAACAATAAGTGAGAATGCTGTATAGCATTCTCACTTGATAAAAATACAGAAAAACAGGAAAACAATAAGTGAGAATGCTGTATAGCATTCTCACTTGATAAAGAAAAACAGGAAAACAATAAGTGAGAATGCTGTATAGCATTCTCACTGATTAGTTTGTCAATATCACAGAAGCATCATTAAGACACAGGTAGAGCTGACTCTTGCCGATGTCTCGTTATTTGGACATAATATATCTTTGCTCCAGATATATCACACCCGAATTTCCCCATTGAGGAACAATAAAGGAATTGTTATAAACCGATCAAGCACTACTCAGAGATTTTATAGCCGATTTCTGCTTAACGAGTTTTTGAAAGTGTGACCTGCTGGCAGAGATTTCAACCTGTTCTAATTCCTCTTAGAGACAGAGTAATAACAACAGTTGTTGGACTTAACCTCTCTGAATAAAACATTTTTTTTGTAACAGCTGAAAGTTGCCCAGCGTCACCAGTCATCTATAAATCCTGAAAAATCGAATGAACAGCTATTTTCTGTAAATAAAAGCTAGAGTTCCAAAAGACTGACATGTCCTAACCTGTCTGTGACGGATGTACGCCTTAAATGGTAAAACAGAGCAGCTTTTCTCTAATACAGTCAACTCACTCGCTCATCACTGGTCATAGCTGCTGCCTATTTCCAGCAGTCATTGGGCAAGAGGTAGAGTACACAGACCTTGTCAGAATCAGGTCCCATAGATCCAGATCTGAAGTAAAGTTGAACCATCTTCATGATGCTTAAAACCACAAACTGTAGCTGAAGGTACCTTGATAGGCCACAAGCCCTGCTTCATAGTACGGGTCCCTGGTCTGTGAAACTGTACTTAGAAAGAAAAAAGAGACGGGTCAGTGTTTGAACTTTTCATAAAGAAACCAATAAAGCCATCCGTTCCAGAACCTGTTTGAAGAGGTAGCCGTTAGCTTTGAGTTGGATCCCACTGACCTGTATGTTTGGTTTCTGTCAGGTCCAACATTGTGGAAATCCTTTATGTGAAGGATTTGGCGCTGGTGGACCCGGAGGACTGCACCCCCATGACGACCATCACCAAGTTCTACAATCATCCGCTTCACTTTGTCTTCAACGACACCAAGCTGGACGCCATGCTGGAGGAGTTCAAGAAAGGTGCTCTAAGATCCTGCTATTGTCTCAGCGCTTTGCTGCTATATAGCTAATGGTATAAATCTAAATTAACGGATCCTCCTGCTCAAGTCATTAAACCCTTTGGGCTCCCTTCATCTGTGCACCACCTATGTACCTTTTAAAAATGGAAATGGAGTATTATATTTCTACATATATTTTCCAAAATCTTTTTATCAACTTCACCTTAAATATTTCATCCATCCATCCATCCATCCATCCATCCATCCATCCATCCATCCATCCATCCATCCATCCATCCATCCATCCATCCATCCATCCATCCATCCATCCATTTTCTTACTCGCTTTATCCCTCATGGGGTCGCAAGGGGTACCTTAAATATTCAGGATTCTTTATTTCTAACCCCTTACATGCTGGTTTTAGAAATAAAAGTCTCTTTTATTTGTTAGAAAATTTTAACAAATTTATCTTTTTGTTTGTTTTTCTCATCCTGTATGCATAAATTATTATTTTTTAGGGGGTATTATAACGGCCGGGGAGTGTTTACCAAATACCAGTGATGTTGATTTGGATCAATTCAAATATTTTGTGTTAAGTTTTTAATAAATAGATTGTCCCACATGTACTAACAGATTACCATTGTAATATTATATATACATATAGTTTCCCAATTTCTTTTTGATAAATATGATTATTACGTTCAGCCCCCCTTACCATACATAACAAAAATATCCTACTTTTATTTACTTTTCATCCCTCAAATGCTATTTTTAAAGACAAAAAGTAGATCTTTCTTAGGTGGGGGCTATTATGTGAGGGTCAGAAAGTTGGAGCAACATAGATTTAGGTATTTTATTTTTTTATTTTTTGGGCAAACGCATATCCCATTCCATATAATATATAGCATCTAAAAGGTCTATATAAAATATGCCATAGATGTACTAGTAGAGCTACAGTGCATGAGAAAATATCTTCACCTTACGGAAACCAACAAAGTTTGATGGGATTTCAACTCAGGAGAATGGAAAAACAGAAAGCAAGGAAGAAATCAAATTGTAATGGTTAAAAAAACTAGGAGGCAGTGGCACAATACAGGCCAAAGGGACACAGATAGCTCCATTTAGTTTTAAATATGGTACATATCAAAGACTCAAAGAAAAATAATGAAGAAAAATGAATATTCCCCCAAGGAACACACAAATTGTACTGTATGGTATCCATGGAAGATAACAACAGTAACATGATGAGTGTTTCCCTGCAGCTTTCTAATGCAGTATAAAGACAGCACTGAGCATGTGCAGGGAGCTCAGTGCTGACTCAGTCCCTGCTGCTGCAGCTGACTGAGCAGGGTGGAAACACACACAGCTTCCTGCTGCATCAGCGGCAGCCTTCTGCAGGACTCTGTGGCCTGAACCGGGCCTAGATGATGGGCCGCTGCTTGGAGAAGAAAGTCTCCACGGTTGTCTTGGTTGAAGCTAATCAAATCTGCTAAGTTAGGAAAATTTGTTTTGCTCTTTTTGCAGATGATAGGAGGATTTTCTAGCAATGAGAAGTCCCAAATATTGGCATTGTTGTTTTTTGTTTTAGCTCATAAAGGAACAGATCTGCAGAAATATACG
The DNA here is from genome assembly GCF_011125445.2 of Fundulus heteroclitus. Lineage (NCBI taxonomy): Eukaryota > Metazoa > Chordata > Actinopteri > Cyprinodontiformes > Fundulidae > Fundulus > Fundulus heteroclitus. Next base: position 27,680 of record NW_023397062.1, on the reverse strand, counting down.
CTCTGCATGTAAATGTGTGTTGTCCATAATTTCAGTTAGTGATGGGGGCACTAAAGGCGCAGTTTGGCAACACTTTGGTCACATTGGTGCATACAGTAACTCTGGAGTGTGTTGTTGTGCTTATTCTTTGTAAAAAGGCTCTGTGAGTATCAGAGTACTTTATTCCTGTAAGGGCCTGGATAAAAGCTCAGGAGGCAAAGTGACACATCTTCCATATTAAAAAAAAAAAAAAAAAAAAACAGAGTGAACATAAAACTAGATTAAAAGATAAATGTGAAATAAATACTTAGTATTAAGTAATGGAAAAAAATAGGTAAGCTAGGGTTTTCTTCTTCATAAACTTTAATACAGAATTATAAATTGTTAATTAGAGGCACACAATTAATTCATAGATAGAAGTTGGAAAATAAAGAAAAAATGTCTGGTAGGGAGGCAACAGTTCAGGTAAATAAAATTTCCCAGGTTCGTAACCTAAAGCAACAATTGTTTTTAAAACTAATATGTTGAGCCATTTTCAGTTTACTTGTAGAAGTTGCTACCTTGTTATTTATTTAAATGTCCTGGTTTTTCAAGGGACTAATGTCATACACTCTACCGAATTTCCAGGCTTTTAGAAAGGAAACTGGTCTAGAGTGTCACACACCCTCCACAGTTTTTTAAAGCCATGAGGTACTTTTCCATATATTTATTCCTTCTTTGAGTTTAGCTTTTTCACACAGACCCCCACTCAGAGTGTTTTTTTTGTTTAAAATCTCAATCTTAGCATCATCTGACCAAAGCACACAACTCTAGTTGAAGTCTCTGTAATTATTTTAATTTTTATTTTTATTTCTCGACATGTTTATTTCCTGCTGGATACATTTGCTCCATTTAAAGGCAGAGTTTTCTAATTTGCTCAGACTTCTTTCTCATGCTTCACAAATTGAGATCCAGAACAACCAGGTCATAGTTTATTAGTGACCTGTGCTTTGGATGAAGGACAGTCTCTGTGATTGATGTTTGTAGGCAACTCTCACATGGCCATCGTCCAGAAGGTGAACAACGAGGGGGAGGGCGATCCTTTCTACGAGGTGCTTGGGCTGGTCACCTTGGAGGACGTCATCGAGGAGATCATCAAGTCAGAGATCATGGACGAGTCTGACGGCTACTGTGAGTGTCTGCGACCGAGTTCCCCGCTACTTGCTTCTTTGTTCAAACCTGTGGCTGTTTTCCTCCTACAGTGGACAGGAAGGTGAAGCGTCCCATGGCTCCTCTGGAGATCCCTCTGGAGCCTCGCAGCTCCCACGAGGAGTTTTCCCTTTTCAAGCCTCCAGAGGGCGAGCCTAAGATCCGCACGTCTCCTCAACTCCTGCTGGCCACGCACCGCTTCCTGTCTAGAGGTGTGTTCAGCATGATGTGTATTAAAGAAATGTTGTTTTTAGCCTTTATAGATGGTATACTACCCTGGTTTCCTGGTTCAAACATTATTTTTACACAAGTGGGAACTGTGTAAATAAATGCAATGCAACACAACAGCAACTGAATTAAACAAATTAATACTCATTGACACAATCCATGAAGCATAAGGACGAACGCAAATAAGATTTTGTATATAAGACTAAATAACAGCTTCACGTCAGACCAAGATGCACCAAAACATAAAAGAAAACCAACCAATGCAAAATTACGGTGGTGGCCACGTATTTGAGAGGGAGCTATCTGCGGTCACCGAGCGCAGCCAAATACCCAGTCCATACCGGAGGTTTCTCATATTTCTTCTTCGTGTGATGTATTGCTTATTCTTAGCCAATGCGGTACCGCGCACGTGACGTCACCGTCTCAAGAGCAACGCCCCTTTTGCCGTTTAGGTAGGGCATACAGGAGAGAACGCATACAGGAGAGAACGCACGGATAACAGATATGACCGACTTTACAGCCGTTAAACTTTCCCAAGACGATGTCCCAGGCACACGGATTACTGGCCGAACTGTCGAAGAACACACCAACCTTCAGCTCAAACGATGGCTTGACATTCGATGGCTTAAAAAGACTGGAAAACTGGCCGAGTTGATGAACGGTAAGCTTTGTTTTTTTTTTCCTGCGCGGCGATCATGGCAGCGTCGGCCGTTTTTTTTTTTTGTTGTTTGCAATCACCGTCCAGGAATGGGTATATGTTTAATGTTTGTCTCATTTGAAATGTTTTTGAGTAAGCCTGGTAGCAGGCTATCATGTTAGCGCCTGCTACCATGATAGCCTATATGCTGTCATGGTAGCAGGCGCTACTTTATTAACATGTCGGCCACCAAAATACTCTTACCTTGACTTGATGTCGCTGGAATTGGGTCAGGATGTTCTTCGGTTGGGCCCTTTCCTCCGACAAAATGCTTGCTACATATGTACTTGAATTTGGTAACTTTTTCCGGGTTGAACTGTTGTGTAGGCCGACCGCCCCGAAGCGTACACATTTCTCCTTGGCAGTCTTGAAGAAAACATCCTTCATATGCGGCCGATCAGCGTAACTCGAGTCGCTGTTGCACGTTCCATAGCAACAATGTTTAAAAACCATGGTCTTAGATTTGGAAAAAGCAGTCGTTTACCGAGTAAAACCTAGGCTAACGCACGTCTCTTACAGCGAAACAACGGCAGCTTTCCGGAGTTTGTCCCACTGCGTACCACGTGATGTGACGTCATCGTGACGTTGTGTTTCTAAAAATAGCTCGCGCGCGGTACCGCATTGGAATAAACATATATATATACAGAGACCAAGAGAGAGTTAAAAAAAATACTATTTAATTGACATTCAATGAGTGTGGTATAGTCTCTAAGATGTATGCTGTTTTCTAAACACGTTGAATAAATACTACCATGTGTCATAAAGTCTGTTTTCCACTTCACTCAACAGTCTGGGCTAACGCTAGCTTAAAGTTAGCTTAGGGCTACTTAGCGTTTTTGCTTTTGGTGTGCGTGTGTGTTTCAGAACCTTATATAAATATATATATTTTTTTTCTTTTATTAGTGAACCACTCAAAAAGTCAATTCTTTTGATCTGCAGTATATAATCTCAGGGAAAAGGGATAGTTATTTTAGTTAGTTGATGGTCAGAGTTTACCTGACTCCGCCAGATAGATTTGCTCCGCATATCCATCTGGAAACCTTCCGTTGAAGTAATTTTGGGAAGGGGCGAAAATACTGGTTAGCTGATTGGCCTATGTTGGTGATAGACGGGCCAAATAAACCAATCAGATTCCTCGTCGCTCGTAACAGAGCGACGACGAAAACACAACCACAAGCCAAGCTACTCTTGCTGCTGCAGGTAAAGGCTCGTTAGCTCAGCAAAGAAATATTCTGTAATTCCGATAAAACTTGCTCGATAGCCACGCTAACGCTAGTTTCATCGGCTGAAGCCGCCATGTTGTTTAGACTGAACTGACGCGCTTCCCGTTGCGTCACACCTCAACCCGCCTCAAAGCCAACGCTGATTGGACGTTCGTTTGGTGAACGGCTCCAAATTTTCTTCAACGGAGAGTATCCAGACTGATCTGCGAGTGAAACCTTGAAAACTTGCGAGATCAGGATGGTCTCACGAGGCTAGGTCAGAGTGGTCCTCTTCAAAATCCTGTATTTGAGATCAAGTTTGTTTATAGATTCTTCTATAGATTTTGTTGAAGCTGGTTTACTTTTGCTCTGAGATGGGAAATAGAAAGTTCTCCCAGGTCTAGTGGTCAGAGCTTCTGAAAGCGGGATACAACTAATAAACAGCTAACTAGGATGTGAAAATGACAGTTAACATAATGCATGCTTGTGGTTTTATAATTACACTGGCATGGAAAGGGCAAACTCTGCATGACAGATGAAGACAGAACCCTGACACATACAAGGCTGAGAAGTTGTGGGAATTTTATTTTATTTTTGCCAATATTGCTTCTCTATTAATTGGTTTCACTTATCCTGACTTTAGTAATAAATACAGCACAGGTTCTAAAAAATCAGTAAACAAAAAAAGGAAAAAAAGAAAGAAAGAAAAAAGCGATCTGTTGAAGGATGCTGCCAGGAGAACATTTCTGTGGGGGCACGATTGGCTTATAAACACTCTTAGAACTAATGCTACGACAAGGATAAAAACATTGAAGTCCTGTCATGATGTTTCCACCTTCAGAAGTGGAGCACTTCAGCCCAGCTCGAGTGTCCGAGAAGGTGCTGTTCCACCTGCTGCGCCACCCCAGCGTCAACCAGGAGGTGCACTTTGACCACAGTAACCGGCTGAGCCCGAGCCACTACCTGTACACCCGCAACCACCCGGTGGACTACTTCATCCTCCTGCTGCAGGTACGAAGCGCCCGCTCAGCCCGCCTGCAGGATCACGGCTTCATGCAGGCAGAGCCACTTATAGGCCTGAGGCAAATGACAGTTCTGACCCACCAGCATCAAGTTTGTTCGTGGTTTGGTGGAACCGAAGGACACAAAGTCTGACAAACAAACATGGGTTTTCACTGCCAGCAAAGAGTGACATGATCTGGAAGTCTAGTTCTTCTTGCAAACTGCACCTTGATTATTCAGGAATGGTTAAAATATAAAAGAAAAGCTTTTCTGTCAGAATTAAGGTGATCAAAGACCTAAATTACATCAAAAGTCTAGTTGGCTCTCAGACCTTAGGAAGAAGAGGGTTTTTGATGGATTAAATCACAGATTTAGGACCGATTTCTTACCCAAGAAGGTTTATTAGGTTTAGAAGTAGGAGAGGATTAACAAAGCCAGAGTGAGCTAAAACAATGGGCCGTTTTATTGTGTTTTTTAAAATTATTTTAACAAATGTACATAGTGGTGAAAGACTGAAACAAAAATGTGGAATAAACAGCCACTGACAACTCAGTTTAACTTCATTTTAGATGGAATTGTCAAAATAAATTTTTTAACCATATCAACATCCATATAATTACTTGTAGAAATACAATTTTAAGATATCCAGAATTACAGTTTTGAGATAAGATATTTCATAACCCCTCATTTGTTCTGAACAAATAAAAGAAAGAAAACATTTTCAAGATATCTGAAATATTTACCAGGAACAATTGAGTTTTGTACAGTTGAAAGAGCTCCACTGGCTATTAAATGTTAAATGGCTTGCCATAGTTGGGCAGCAAACAACTCAGCTCAACAGCTCAACTTTTGTCATGTATCCTATCAAAGCAACTTTAACAATAAACTATAACTATATAGGAACGTTCTGATGGGAAAATCTGTAAATTAAAAAATAATGGTAACCAACCTATGCCTAGTGGGCATATCATTACAGTACTCTGTGTGATACAGAGGATAGAGGAGGCCATTTAGGGACTGAAATGTTGTGTAAATAAGACAAGCTAATTAGTTTATTAAAAGAGCAAGTTATAGTTCTGTTTAATAGAAACGGTAGCCTTAAATGACCTCTGTGTGATCTGGAGCTACACAGAGAATAAAACGATCTTGACCATGATGAGGGCGGGGGTAAACACTGTCCTACTTCCACCCGTCAGCCATATTCTAGAGGAACTTGAGTTCTTCTTCTATGGTGTCACAGATCTTTACCCACAACATTTCATCTTAACTCATCCAAACTGTCTGTTTAGCAGAGTGTTGTATGTTCACAGGATGTAACTCTGTATCAAACTTTGAGGCGACTTTTGATCTATTTAGAAAGAAGGAAATACAATAGCTAACCTTGTCTCTCATCTGAAGAATCCAGTGCGGCTGCAGGTGGCTTTCATATAAACAGAGTAATACATCAACAGTCTGGAATGTGGGGAAAATGTTCCTTATTATGAGAGCTTGTATAGTTGAGAGAAATATTTTTCATTTTGGCTGAACTAAGAGTTCATTGTATATAGACTATAAAATTCACTTGTTCGACTAAAGCGGGGAACACCAATTCTGTTGAGAGGAAAGGTCAAAATTAAAGGTTGCTTCATGCCACATTAGGACGTTTTTTTTATCTACAAGGTCCTTTAGGGCAAAATAATAAATTGTACAAAAAAACAAGAATCAGTCATTTTTAAATGTCAAATTTTTATGTTTCTGAAATATTTTTAACAATTAGAATGAAATAAAACCAAATTGATATTCTGTGTTATTCAGTGATGCCTGTTTTTTTTTTTTTTTTTTTTTTAATTATCCTTGTTTGCTTGTCAGGGCCGTGTAGAGGTGGAAATTGGCAAAGAGGGCCTGAAGTTCGAGAACGGGGCCTTCACTTACTACGGCGTGTCTGCTCTGACGCTGCCCTCTTCAGGTGAGATGCCAAACTTCATCTTTCCAACACATCCAGAGAGACAGCTGTCTCATTTTGCTGGCAGGTGATTAAAAAATCGGTTTATTGCTCACTGTCTTTAGTGCTGCAATGTTTGGAGCAGCGAGAGGACTGCGTACAGGTGGACAAGCAAATGTGTTTGTTAAAAAGGCTCCAGAAGGAATCAGTCTGAAAGCAGTTTGTGCTCTCTGATCATCAGTGAGAGAGACATGCTCTTTTATATTTAGACTAGGGGTTAGTAAGTATTTTTTTATTAATATTTTATCAATTTATGTTTTAAATGTGGGGAAATGTTAGGTGGGACATTCCTGCTATAAGTTATTACAAATAATTATTTTCTCTGCATTTTATACCGGATAACGTTTTTTTTTGAATTCCTAAGTAAGAGTATTTTTCTGAAAATGAAAGTCCATGATACTTTTCATATCATTTGGTGTTAACATTGCACTTTCCACTAAGATGGAATCTGTTTGTATCAAAACTGATAGAACCAATAAAAAAAACCTTTATTAATAGGTGGTGTGGCCTCGAGTCATGTGACTTGGAGTGGAGTCACTCTCTTGAGTGGACTTGGGCTTTCACACATATGGCTTATGACTTCATTTGGACTTGAACTCTAACTTGAAAAGACTTGACATCTTACACCAAACAGAAAGTGTTTTACAAAGTAAGTGTGGTGCGCGGGCAACGGTGGAACCATGCCAGGCGCTCGGTCCAGCCCACTGCGCCCACCACCATTGTTTCTTCCTTGTTGCTTCCAAAAGCACGCTGCGTCCAACGTTCTGCTTAGCTGCTATTCTTCTGCATCCTACGATGACAGCAAAGACTCTGACTGTGGTTGAGGTGTCCTTTCAGCAAGCATTAATAGGGAGGTGTGGGCAAAGTTGGAAGAAAGGGGGGATAAAAAAGCTGTGTACGGTATCGCCCAAACAACGAGTAGGCTACTATGCAGCATAACTGGACCGTATTAATCTGTGATAATCTAAATCCACACAGAGTCAAGTGTCTCCATCCGAATCTTAATCGCAAGCCTGGAGAAAGTCCCACAAGTGCTGCCTGCGACATTAAGTATGTAACGATGTTTTAAGACGGAGAGCAACGGCGATGTCTGCCCTGAAGTCATAAGAGAAGTTTTTTTTTTTTTTTTTTTTTAATAATTGTTTTTGGTGAAAAAAATATTTAAGCGAAGCAAAAAATCTTATGTTTTTATATCCCCATCTGCCCTTCATGTCAAGCAGATGGGTCACTTACACAAAGTATGTTCTTTGTTTTTATTATTTAGGTTTCATTAATATACCACTAATGCAATTCTTGCAATTGTTAGGTGTAATGATACTATTATACTAAAAACAGTTTTATTTATTTGTTTTTCCACATGGAAATTCTTAGTTTTCTAATTGACTGTTTGAATTAAATATTTCTTTATTCAGATGATCTTCTTTATCATTTTTACATTTCTTAAATGTTTTAAAGTTGGATTTATTATTATCCTGACAGTTTTTATTCAGTTCTCATAATTCCTACATCTAACACAAAAACAGCTATATAAATAACTAGTTATTTTAATAATCTGATCTTACTCATATAATTTTATAAAAGCAGGTGTATAGTATTGCAGTTGTAGCATTTTTTAATTATGTACCACTTTGGTCATTATTTTGTAAATTTGCGGATTTTTTTTTACGTTCCATCAGCACTGATCTTCTGATAATTTTGAAGTTCACTCCATTCTAAATCACATTTCAGAATAATTTTTAAATGTAATTTTTCTAATTACATTTTATATTAGGTCAGATGACTTTTTGAATACTTGGTATGTACAATTTAGGACTTGCACTCGACTTCAGACTTTCATACTTTATTTGGGATTTGACTTGAGACTTAAAATACAATGACTTGGGCCCACCTCTGTTAATTATGTGCATATGTATAAACTAATCACACAATTCCCTAAAACAGTGGGGGACATTAGAGTTTACAAGCAGTCTAGTAAAATATTCAGTTTCACAAACTGTGTTCCTACTTTGTCTTTGAAAGTATGGAACTAGATTTATCTGTTTTCTGTGTCTGGAAAAGTCTGGAAAAAAAGCAAATAAGAGTATGTAATAGAATATTTCTGTTTACAGACTTTATTGTTTCTCCCATTGTCTAAAAAAGATGTCCTTCTTTCTTTTATTGAATTTTTCTGTTTACCTTCTCTCCGTTTTTCCTCATATATTTTCTTGTCCTTCGTTGGTTTCTTCCCCCCTTGTGTTTAGTCTTTTTTCCTTACTTTCTTCCTTACTTTGTTCCTTTCATGCATGTCCTTTTCCCCTCATTATCTTCTCCTTCCTTCCTTTGTTGTATCCACCATTGTTTGCTTACCGTTTCTGAAATGTGGTTTCTTGTGTTGGTTGCCTCATGTGTTGTCGGTCTTATCAATATTTAAATCCTACTTTTATTATCGCATCCTTACCCACAGTTGTTTTATTTCCTAGCACTATGTGTGTGTCAATCAGGGTGGGGAACCCTGTGAAGTAGAACAGAGAGGAGCGTATCTCTCTTCTGCAGATGCTTGATTTCTGACAGAGCCTGAAGCACAGATTTCATCTCTGGAGTCCTGCTGTTTGGTGAATGGCATCCGTGCTGTTTCAGACGGTGCGTGTGTGTTTATGTGTGACTGCAGTTCACCAGTCTCCAGTGTCGACCCAGCGGCACTCTCCCAGGGATCCCTTCGAGTCAGCAGATGCCACCAGCCCGTCCAGCTACTGCCCCGACTACACAGTGCGAGCTCTCACTGACCTGCAGCTCATACGGGTGAGTGGATGACGCATGACTGGGCGTGTCCATTGGTACACCTGTTGGGACACCTGCCCTGCTGTTGTTTTACTCGATTAACTTTATTTGTAAGCATTAGTGAAGATACAAGGTTTTACAGCTACTTGGAAACAAAATGGCCTTTTTCCTATCCTTTCATCCTTTGCTTTAATTCCTTCCTTCCTTCCTTCTTTCTGCTTGTTTACTCTCTATCATTGTTTATGTAAAGCATTTTAGTAGCTTGAAATTTAGTAGCTTGAAAAAATGGTAACACTCCAATATATCTTTAACTGGGTAGAACAAACTGCATCATCGGACCAACTTTTAGCCCAATATGCGTGTCTTTATTTTTAGAATCATGTGGGCTTTAATATTGGATTCTGGTTGTTGCTCAGAGTTGCCTTCTTGTTCTCTTCACCATCTCACCAGACCCATCTCATCCTTCTTTCTCTACCTCTCTACTTGCTCCTCCACCCCAAACATTTATACCAAAATCTAAAATGTTAGAGAATTATTTGGTGACTTAGAACTGGAATGTGGCCTGTTTCATAGAGTCGGGTCCACATTTAGGCATAATTTCAATCAGCTAGACTCTGAGAAGTTCCCCCCATGCTCAGACGGATCTTAATTCAATTCAATTCAATTCAATTCAATTTTATATATATAGCGCCAAATCATGAAACATGTCATCTCAAGGCACTTTACAAAATCAAGTTCAATGATATTATACAGATTATTCCATTTCTTTCGTTCAGTGCACTCATGTTGGCGTATGAGCTCAGCTTTAATGTAAAAACAAGCTATTCACCCAGCCTGATTTGTGATTGAGGGGCAAAGGTCTGAAATACCCGGTGGCTGTATCATTTTACTGGAAAAAAAAAAATCATGCGCCTTACCTAATAAAGCTTTGCCATGGACTCCTACATTCTAGACACATACAGAGGACACAGATGGACAGGGAGGTGAGGGTCTGCAGATTTTATTGTGTGTGCTTAAAGGAGAGTGGGGGAAAGAAATGCTCTGAAAGATGACCCCCATGGAGCCTGACAGTTAATGCACGTCCCTGATGATGCCCAGTAAAGGTTCATTAAGTCACATGAGGTATTCCACCAACAGATTCAAGATGGAGTCAGCATTATTATTATTGCTTTAAAGCATAGAACTCATTTGACTTAAGCAAAACAAACAAGTCTTGAATCTATATGGCAAGCCCCCGCCAAAAGAAATCATAAAGGATAATACATTGAACTGCGTGCCAAAATGCTTATTTATTTTATTTAATATAAATATCTACAACCAGTGCAATATACAAACCAGTGGTAAATATCAGACAGTATAATGCTCCTTTTTGCCACCTAACTTATATTATTTTATACACTTATGCACTTTAAACCCCATATTTACTTTTGTACTCATTCCACTCAGTAAGCAATAAAGGTATATTGAGTTTTTCTGTTGTACTCGTGTCATTGCACCAATGGATCGAAATTTTGTTCTGTCAACACTGAATGATGAAAAAGTCTATTCAATTGCATATAAATTAAATTTTGTTTTTGTTTTATTTCTTTCCGTATTTTGTGTATTTATCAATTTAGAGTAGCGTTTTTTATACATTGAGTTGGGATGAGCTGGGAGACAGGCACAGGGCGGCTCATGATGTCCATGATGTTTAACGGTTTGGGGTTGCTCTGTGGCCGCGTTGCAGGTGACTCGCCTGCAGTACCTGAACGCCCTCATGGCGTCGCGGGCGGGCCAGAGCCCAGATCCTCCAGAGATCAAGATCCTGCCCAACAGTCAGACGAAGCTGCTGAATGAACGAAACACCACACCAGGTAGCTTTGCTCGAAACGCCGTCTGACCCGCCGGGTCTGCTGCCTCGCCAAACCTGCGAACATTTATTTTCTTCCTCTTTCTGATGCCTTTGTAGTGTTTTATCTTTTCTTTTAGGAATGTGCTTTCCTGGTTTTACTTCAGCTGAACTGAATTAATTTTCTCTTTCTCTTTCTTTTCCCTCCTTGCGTGCCTCCTCTAATCTCTGGCCCGGCCAGAGTTTCCTGTAAACTTTTCATTCTTTGATACCATTGAGAACTACTTTTAGCGGGTTTTATGCATGAGGTAAATCCAACCTAGCCCAGTCTCAGACTTACTCACAGGCTGACACATTTACCTGCTCATAATATCTGTCCCAGAGAGCCCCTCTAATCATGTTAGAATGTCTGTGGATGTATAAAGGTAAATGCGTCTTTTACGTTTATTCCGTTCAGCCTTGTTTTTGCCTTTTTCTTTACATCACTTTGCCCGTTTCTGTCCTACCGTAGCTGCAGTAGATATTCTTCTTGATTCTCATCAGCCTATGTTTCCATAAAACAAAGATGTGACAGTAATACTTTGTTTGAAAAAGCCTGCAGGTGGGGATGAACCGTGTCTCTCTGGCGGCCATATTGGAGGTTCACCATGTTTGAAGGGAACTTGTTAAAAAATAAAAATAAAAAATCTGCCCTGTTTTCTTCCTGCTGCATTGTAACTCAAAATCCCTTTTGGCTCCATTCCACATCTGTAGCTTGATGAGATAAATATGTGCCAAGTAATAGGAAAGTGTATCAGATTCAGTTCCATGTAAATAATGTATATTATGTAAATATTATGGCTGCAAAACAGTATAAAATCATGAGATGGAAATAGATAGATAGATTTTTATTACAGACTCAAGGTCCAATTTACAAAAACGAATAAAAGAATAAAAAGGAAAAAAAAAAGACTCCTAGCCGTTCAAAAGGCCATCATACCAATGTCTCCAGAGTACAGATGAGTATTTTACTGCACCATATTTAACATTAGTCAACAGTTGGATAATTCTATTATTGGAGTCGTTTAAACTATTATGGGTGGGTAATTATTGCAATGATATCAGTTTCAATAAGTCGGCACTTTTCTCTAACCTCCCCTTCTTATCTGTCCTTCCGACACTAACTGCGACCTTTAGCATCACAGGCTCTGTGATCAGTGTCAGCAGGTAGGGAGGCGTGAGCTACGTAGCGATATTAGACCCTGAAGGATTATCACCAGTTTACTGTTCCTCCTTTTCCTGCAAAAGGAAACTTCCAACCAACTCATGTAGGTTAAAAGAAATGGTTACTGCCTTCACCCAGTAGTAGGAGTGTAACTCACCAGCTTTGTCACGATAGGATGTTATACCAATTTGTTTGGATGGATACAAATTTAGCTGATATAGTGAAGTCTGTTACCTGCTCATCTAAAACTATTATTTACACTGATATAAACTCACAAAAAATCCTATGATTTGACCATTTTATATCTAAGCTGTTACAGGTGTCAGGCATTTGAATCAAAAACAGAAAACAAAGCTGCTGACCTCCAATATGTACCCCGAGTGGACATGTGACATCCCCTCAGGTGTGCTAGAAACGGGACAGAATAGATGGTTTACAAAGTAATGTCCCTTTCTGTCCTCCTCCTTCTCCTCCGCTATCTTTTGCTTCTGTTGCTCTGATAGTTTCTCCTCTAAACCCCCTGCCCACCTGAAACCTCCCCTTTTATGTGTGTGAGCGCTTTCATCCTTATTACCTCACACCTCACAGCAGCTCTCCTCTGATTGGTCGGGTTCCACAGGTAGCAGCAGAGCCCAGGAGAGCTCAACAGAAGAGGAGGCTCATGGGTAGCACAGAAAACATTCAAACCATCTTGTTGTTTAGTTTTTACTGATAAATCCCACATGGCTGGATCGTAGTTACTGGACCAGACTGGAGCAAGAGAGACTTTTATTTAACTGGGTCCGCTGTTCACACTTCTCATGTCCATCGCCATTCCTTTATGTGATCTTAGTCACTGATTATTTTATACCTGTATGTACATATGTCTGTATAAATATAAATATAGAGTGAAAAGAGAAGGTATGTGGATCTTGGGATAATTTGATTTTCTGCATTAACTGGTTTTTAGATGTGATCTGAACTTTTTCGTTTAAAAAGACAATTTCTTTTAACGTTTCATGCTGCATAATAATGCAAAATCTCAGTGTTGGCTGGAAAAGTAAGTGAACCCTTGAGTTAATAAATGTTGAAACCATCGTTGTTCCAGAGGACAGCTTTGACACCCTACCCTGGAGTTCATCAGTTCTTATAGTGCTGCTTCTGGTTCCTGAAAAGGAAGAAAATGTTGCTTTAGGACATTGCAGAAATTTCACTCGGATTTGATGTCGCTGTGCATTCCCATGCAAACTTAAATCAGGGAGACCATCACATTCAAACTGGAAAAGAGATATAAGAGGTACTGGTGCAACCGAGGACTGCACTATGCAGTTAAATGTAGTCACATAGGAGGAAACCAATTTCAGCATGTTAGATTTAGAGCAGCATTTTGTCAGAAATGCTTTGGAAATCCATAGTCATGTTTCTGTTATTATGAAAATTTAAAATAACAGGTTTTTTTGTAGCTTAGATCAGACTATATCCAAAGAGGCTGCAGGTTATGCTCTTTGTTCCTTTGTTACTTCCACAAAGGGAACAACTAAACTCTGGCTCAAAGAGAGCCTACTTTTCAAAGCCATTTTGGGGGTAAATGGGGATATTCAGGTTACTACAAATTTTGTCTTCCTACACACTATACCTGTTGTAGTTTTCTTTCATTGTTCCCGTGGTGTCCTGCCGCTGGTCAGATCTTACCTGGGATGTTGTCCGGTTCCAATGCTTCCAAGTCACAACTCTAATGGGAGCATTTCCATCAAACAGGTTCCAGTGCTGACCCTGGAGGGAAGCGCTGCCTGTTTTCCACTAGCAAAGCGTTGACACCAGCTCTATAAAACAGGCGGTGTCTAGGTACCAACTGTTTGCAGGGCTTTTCACATTTTAAACATCAGCAACAGTCAATTTTCTCACCAAAACAAAAGTCACAACATACGAATGCCGTGACAACTGCATGGTTTGTGATAAAGACATACAAATCTTAAGTCCACAGCGCTGCTGTCAGTTTGTTTCAGGTTTATTAGAATCACAGACCCCAGATAGTGAGCAGCTTCTTTGCAGTATTAATATTGTTATTGCGATGACGATAAGTTTATGTTATAATATGCAGTCCTTAACAACACTAAGTTTTAACATCAGTAAATTGGTGGAATTATCCCTGGAATAATATGAGGTTATATTCCCTCACCTGTCCTGTCCAACTGCTTTTAAATCGCAACGTTCACATCGCAACGTTTTAAACTGACCTTAAAAACTTTGACTACGGCTCTGTTCATAAACTCTGTCAGCTGCTTTGATAAACCAGCTGGTGTTTGAGTCTGGTTTTGTCAAAAAAAAGAAAAAGTTATTTTATTCATCTTGTCACGAGCAGCCGTTTGTTGTCTTTGTTGGGAGTAAAGATGAGGTTGAGCCGTTGTGTGAGAGAGGTCCGTGCTATGATCATTTTAAAACAACGGCAAAATAATGACCAAGTTTACATAGTAATCTAGCCCCATCTTCTTTTCTTAGCTATTAGTGAGGTGGTGAGGTTCACATAATAAAACATCCGTCTCCTTGGGAATGTTCTAGAGAATGTAGATCCTTACCTTCTTCCTCACAAGGAGATTCTTTCCAAATCCAGTATGTATCCCGGCAGATGGAGTTTGAAGATTCGGGAGGATAAAAACAGAGAAAAATCTAGTTGTAAATCCATTCATTCTCATCTGCTGACAGTCTGGCTCTCTCTCGCTGCCTCGCAGCCTCCATTAGCAGTGACATTTCGTAGAAATTAGTTTGATTCCGATAAACCATCACCGAAATTCAAAATGCAAGAGATGGAGGATCAGACATTTACGGAGTTTAGCAATGGACAGCTTCTCTTACTCTGACTTTAGAAGTACCAAAGCCGCTCTCAACCGCGTTTTTTACATAACGGGTAAAGTGCTGGTTTAGCACTAGAACCGCTTTGATGGAAAACTGCTGTTTGACATTGTGACTTTGTGTCCTCTTCTTTGACCTTGCACATAGAAGTCTTTGTGAATTTGAGTCCTCTGAGCTGGACAGCAGGCACAACACTAAATAGATGTCATTTAGAAATTATTTTATGATCCTTTCCACCTGCATGCAATTAGACTCCTCCATGAACAATGTTTATATCCGTAGCTCAAAGGCACGTCACTTACTGACTGGTCTCTAAACTCTCTACTCCAGTTAGCTTGTACTTATGTCGGGGTTATCAGGGTTCACTTGCATTCTAATTTTTCAACTGAGACAAATGTTTGTGTGATGTTAGCGTGAACTGTTCCTGACGATACGTGAAGATGCAGATCATTCTAGACAGGTTGCATACCATTCTTTTTTTTTTTTTGGCGGGGCATTTTTTTTTTCTTCCAGGTTTAGCTCATTGCACTAAACTGTTCCGTTGTCATTTCTTTCATGTATGGATCTAGGTGCCAAAGTTACATGTGTTTATGAATCTGTTGTGTCTCTCCATTTGGATTGAAGCATCTGTTTGTTTAAAGCTGGTTGAAAGGAGAGACGTTAATGTTTTATGTTTCTTTTTGTCCACCCTGAAAAGTATTGAGAGTTTTTGTAAGATGTGAGGAGCACCCTGATTTTATATAGCTACCCCATGTGACTGATTTGTGGAGCAAAACAAAAGAATCGTGTCTATGGTCAAAATGTCTGTGGATGATCAGAGCTTTAAACCCTAAATAGGAATATGCAACTTCTTTGAAGTTGACATCCTCTAGTAGTGAACAACCGTTTTTATGCAAGAATTGCCATTTTTGGAAGGGGGGGTGGCAGTTGTCAAAATCTATATAAATAAAAGTTTGTTTTGAACATGAAGTATTGGTTCAGTGCAAATGGCAGATATTAATTAACTAACTTAATTAATCAACGCATGGGAACAACTAAATTAGTGTGAAG
The DNA here is from genome assembly GCF_011125445.2 of Fundulus heteroclitus. Taxonomy (NCBI): domain Eukaryota; kingdom Metazoa; phylum Chordata; class Actinopteri; order Cyprinodontiformes; family Fundulidae; genus Fundulus; species Fundulus heteroclitus. The sequence continues at coordinate 11,735 of NW_023397062.1, read as the reverse complement.
AACTGATAAACAGTATTTTTCAAATGGGTTCTGTGGGGAACGGATCAAGAGCACCACGAAGCTTCAGTGCGGATCAGATGTTTAGCCCCCAGGTGTCCTGTCTGGGTCCTGTGTTTCTTTTATGGCATGACAGAACCATCTGATGTGGGGGGAAGCGAACCTGTGGGACACGTCCTTATATAAACATTCTGGCCACCTGGGTTTGGTCGTTAAAAGCAGTCAGACACTTAAACGCTCAAAGTTCAGGTAACATTGACAAGTTAATTGAAACAATGATTTCAAGTTCTGTTACAAAAGATTTCTAATCGTTGTTGCTGGGGAAAAGTGACTGAAAATTAATTAAGTTCTTACGACGCTTCAAACTTGTTTGGCTGCCGAGCTATTTTCTTCATAACCTGAACATGTGGCCCACCTATTTTGCTGAACTTTTTTTCTTTTGTAATGCTCAATAATTCACAAACGGTGCCCTTTAAAATCCCGGCAGTTGTGATGAAGATGAAGAAGCATCGTGTATTGTCACGGCAGAATAACCTGATTTAGGATACAGACAGAAGAGGAAAAGGATACTTGATGGGACTCAGGTCCACCTTAAAGAGGACATGTGCTTTTGAGATCTTCCTTTTCACGTTGAAAACATTTAGGTGTAGCCTCTATATAAAGGGGAATTGCAACACTTTGGTCCGTATTCCTCCTTAATTTCCTCCTATGTTCTACCCTATTCCCTCTGTTCTGAGAGAAACTTGTTTTGATGCGGCCTCTTTAAATCTAGAGGTAGCACTTCCCACACAAACACCATTTTTACAGTATGCTGGGGGACGGTGTAATGAACAACCAATTACTTTTCCACTTGTAGCTTCAGCATCCTTCAGCTTGAACTACAAAGTTACTCAGAGTAATGAAAATGGTCAATTTGCAAGATTGGTAAACTGGAAGTCCTTGACCATTTTTAGCAGTTCCGCAGCAAATATTGTGACGTGATTGTTCAAAAACCTCAACGGCTAGAAATAAAATGCCACAAACAGAATATAAAGATATCTATGCAGCTCCCGGAACGACTACATTAAAATTTTCTACATTCCTAGAGACTCCAATTACCCAACAAAATGTATTTAAGGGCTAAAAATGCAAGTAATAAAATCTAGCAGGGGGCGTTCCAAAACTGCAACATGCAATGATCCAGCAGAGTACCAACTTGAAGGGGAATCAGATGGACTTTTGATGTTCTTGAACATTCAGACATTTGTTTTGGGGCTGGTTTTGTGCCTGAGTCATAAGCTTGAAAGCACGTTGTTTATCATGTCATCCTCATTGGGGTGTGTCTTAAAGGTGTCAACATTCCATGTCCCTTTGTGTCTTTTGGTGTGAAACATTGAATATTCAACTTATGCCAAAAGTCAAGCATCCAGTTTCACTCCATTAATCATTATATGTTTATGAGCAAATTTGTATTTTAAGTGTCTGTCATTGGTGCAAATGCATAAATGTGAAAAAAGTCAGAAATACCATCTTAATAAAGAGTGTTTAATTATTTTAATACGTTATTGAAAAGGGGTACAATTTAACCAGAAGATTTGGGTTATTTCAGGTCTATCTTAGACATTCGAATTGCATAAATGAAATAAATGGGAAATGTATTCAGTTTCAATGAAAGTTGAATAGAAAACCCCTACAGGTTTTGTTCTGTGCAGACATACGAGGCCATGGCGAGGATAAGCTTGAAAGTTAAGCCACTGTCACAGTGTTTCGTATCTTGCCATGTATGCTTAGGCATTAAAACACGTTTCATTGTGAGTGCAAACCTGAAAGGAAGATAATTTTGTGGAGCAATTCCAATCACATCCTTGAAATATCCATGTCACTTTAAATGAGCTCCCGTTCTGAATAGTGCATGTATATTGGAATCAAGGGTGTGGAATTCATTAAACTGTTTTAACATTTAAATGGAGGAGCTTTGTAGAAATATTAATATAATATTAATTATTTATATCACCTCATTGTGGGTTTTTGTTTTTACCTCTGCTCCCCCTCCCCCCCCCAAATGCCTGGATTTTATGTGCCAAAAGTTTTACTAGTTAATAGGTTGTTTTTGATCATTTAAAATTATTTTCAACCTCGGCCATTGTTTCTGTTGGGATTGCCAGCGTAGCTCAAATCTCCAACAAAGACAAATTAGCCTGAGGCTAGCATAAACATGCTCCTCCGTAACAAACAAATGGGCGAGCGACTTTATGTTGGTGTTTAAAATCAGTTTAAATACCAAAATGACTTCTGCTCAGAACAAGGGTACTGTAAATTTTATTCTAACTTAAGCGGATGATCTTCGCACATAGCTGGTATACTAAACGGTGGACTTGGAATAATTCCAACCTAACAGTGTGAGGATGCTCCTGCCTTCCTCAACCTGTCATAGGCCCCAGTAACGCGTTGGTTGTGCCTCTGTTGCTCACTGTATCGCTGTCTGGCGCAGACACTGATCAGTGGAACTTCATTCAGGGGGACTCTTGACAGGGTGAGCTAAAGCAATGCTGGGTATTTTCTGGTGTGGGCCCTACTTCAGCTGTGTTACATTAGCACCATTTTACTTTGTATTTGTAGTCTGTACGAGTTGGATTCAGTGTTATTATTGATTTTTTTTTTCTAACATATTTTCTGAGTAAATAGATACCAGACGTCTACTTAAATTTTAGTGTAAAACTGCTACTCAATTGCTTCTGAAGACTGAATGTAGAAAGATAATCACAAATTGATCAGAGAAATGTTTTAGTGTGACGGATGCCGGTGTAGAGAGCCTTGTATTAACAATTAGCGTATCATGTTCAGGATATAGTAACTAGATATTCAATCTCTGCATTTAGGTACAGCACTGTTACTACAAGAGAACTTCCTGTCATTCCCTCTTGCTCTCTGGGTTAAATTTGTATTAAAGATTTGTTTTCATTTCTCTTTTTTGAGAACGCTGTTGGATTTGGATGCATTGAAACTCAACTGCGTTGAATCCTTTCAATACTTTCTTAAGAAATAAATACAGTCCTAATATGAAAGTCTTGGTGTTGTCTTTTTTTTTTCTCCACACAGACAAAAAATGTGCACAATTTTATTTGAACGGTTTACATGTTACATGGGGTGTACTTAGTTTTTGCACAAACCTTTTTCATTTTGGCTTCCTTACTGTTTAATGAATGATGACATCAGAAAGGTTGTGTGTGTTTTTGCATATGGATTTAGTATTTGGGTGTCATCCCATTCTTAAGCCACAGGGTTCAATATAATGTTGGTCCACCTTTTGCAGCCATAACAGCTTAAATCTTCTGGAAAGGCTCTCCACAAGGTCCTGAAGTGTGGTTATGAGAGTTTTTCAAAGCACATTTGTAAGGTCAGACAGTGATGTTGAACGAAAAGACCTGGTTTAGAGTCTCCGCTCTAATTCATCCCAAAGGTGTTCTTTCAGGTCGAGGTCGAGGTCGCCAGGCCAGCCAGGGTCATCCACACCAAACTCTCTCATCCATGTCTTTATAGACCTTGCTTTGTGCTCTGGCGCACAGTCATGTTGGAAGAAGAGCGGCCATCTCCAAACTGTTGGCACAAAGCTGGGAGTGTGGACATGTCCAAAATGTCTTTGTCTGCTGAAGCGTTCAAAGTTGCTTTCACTGGAACCAAGGGTCCAAGCCGAGCTCCTGAAAAGAACCACACACCATAATCTCCCCTCCACCAAACTTTACACTGAATACAATACAGTCCGACCAGTACCTTTTTCCCGGCCACTGCCAAACCCAGACTGCTCCATCACATTGAATGAGTGCATTGAACGCATTGCTCTTGGTGATGTAACCTTGGATGTAGCTGCTTGGCCATGTGAAAACTCTCCTGAGCTAATCTGAAAGGCCGCATGAAGTTTGCAGGTCTGGGGCGATTGACTGCAGAAAGTTGATGACCTCTGCGCACTACACACTTCAGCATCTGTTGCCCGCGCTCTATCAGTTTACCTGGCCTACGAGTTTCTGTACTTCCTCATCATTTCCACCATGTTATACTACCACTCGTAGTTGACTGAGGAATATATAAGAGTGATGAAATTTCCTGACTGAACATGTAGCTCAGGCAGCATCCTATCACAGAACCATGCTGGAGTTCACTGAGCTCCTGAGAGCGATCGGTTCTTTCACAAATGTTTGTAGAAGTGGTCGGCAAGGCTAGAGGCTTGCCACCTCATCAGGAGCATGTCTAGGTGTTGTAGGGAGGTCATACAGGCACGTAGAGTCCACCCACAATACTAAGCCTCATTTTGAGTTGTTTTAAGGACATTAAATCAAAGTTGGATCCACCTGTAGTGTGTTTTTCCACTTTAATTTTGAGTGTGGTTCCAAATCCAGACCTCCATAGGTTAATACATTTGATTTCCATGGATAATGTTTGTGTGATTTTGTTATCAGCACATTCAGCTATGTAAAGAACAAAATATTCAATAAGTATTTAATTCATTCAGATCCAGGGTGTTATTTCAGTGTTCCCTTTTTTTTGAGCAGTGTGTGTGTGTGTTGGACATGTTAAAAAATATTAACACTGACAGTGTGCCTAATTTCTTTTTATCATAAGAGCAAAATCCCCAAATGTTATTTGCTAATTTAAAATTACTAACCCTCTCAAAAGTCATTTTTGTAATCCAATCCCTGCCAGTAATTCATTTTTAAGAGGGTTTTCTCAAGATAAACGATTTAAGTATTGGCATCCAGCAAAAATGCCATTTGCTATTATTTGTTCCCAGATTGATAACATATTAGTTTGCGGCATTCCAACTTTGTCTTCCTTTTTTGTTAAAACGGTATGTACAAAAACAAAACAAACAAAAAAATGTTTACAAAAAAAAAAAATCCATTTGTTATAGTTATACATAAACATTTTTCGAAAAGTGGAAACATCAAATTCTTTGTTTGGGTGCAAAAATGTGGCTGTTAAACCAAATTCTGAAATAAAAACCTAAAAAGCTCAAACTTCAAATGACTACAGCCCTTTTTACATGCTGACAATAAGCATGATCATTACTGCACTTCTACAGCGTTCATCCACTGCTCTACAGGTAAAGGTGAAATCCATATGAAAGTTGAGGCCGATGCCTTCCTTCAGACATGCAGCTCCAGTGTTGTTCCTTAACGCTGGAGGCTGTTGGCAGCTGAGACTGCATGGCTCTGCCACTGCAGTCTCAGCTGCTGCCATCTTCGATGTGAGGTTGCTGTGAATTGTTGGGTTTGTGTTATATCACCACCAGGGGTCACTGCAGCTCTTTAAGAATCCCCTCTTCTCTCCAGTCAAAATTGAGGCTAAAGTAAAAATTTAAGGTTAACTGCTTATTTAGAAAACCTGAAATAGGAGTATATATATATATATATATATATATATATATATATATATATATATTTAATAAATAGAGTTTAGATACAAATGGTTCAAAAGAGAAATGTCTTTCCTTGTATGCACAATTTCTTTGTAAGGTTTTTTATAAAGTTTTTACATGAATGTATCTGACATGACAGAGTAGTGTTATAATTATTGTGATATGCATAACACAATATACAAACATTTTCAGAATATGAACCTTTATTTTCTGACATTACTATAAATCACATTGCATGTTAAATTAGATCTACTACAATCAAGAGGTTTTGTTACAGATTTTAAGTGCGACAGGAACAGAACCTTAAAAGCCAACGCATCAGAAAGGGTTTAAAACAGCTCCTTTAGCTCCTGTGTCATTCCACGCTGGCGAAAAGACTTGCTGAGCTCTACCAGAACAGGGTCTGGCCACAATAAACTTTTGAAGACCCAGTTTAGCATCCCCTAACCCCTTTAGTTCATCTCTTTCTGGTGCAGACCTGTATTCTATTTTACACCGTCACCTCTGCACCTGACTACTGGTCTTCCTTCTAAGTAGCTTGTCATTGGCTTTGGTATAAACTGTGTTGCGATATTTACAAATTGTTATGGCTTAAAGCGTCTCCAAATGCATAAATATAACTTTCTATAAAGCAGGTAGCATAACACATTCATAAAATAAGAGAAGAAATCCTTTAGAATCTTTTTTTTAACTTCTATAAATCTAAAATACTGAAAAGTGAGTCTAGATGCTAAAGAAGAGCATTACATTAGTTATTTTAGGACTATCCCCTTACATGATTTCCCACCAGTGAAAACAGAGAAAAAAAGTTATTTTGTTTTCACCTGAGGTTTTCCTTTAAATAGTTTTTTTAATACCTGAGATTGATAGTTTAGCTCAACTACAACCCCATGAAATAATTAGATTGTTGCTCTATCCAGTGGGGACTTACTAGATACCATAGTCCCTTAGATACTCCTCAGGAGAGGACTTTGAAGGAGGTGACGCGTGACGCAGCGTCTATCTGGCACATCTCCACCGACTGATCACTGTCCTCAGAGGAGGTGCTGATGAACCAGCCGGGGTACTTCACTGACTCGAAGGTGTACAGAGACACCATGCCTCTCTTGTTGAAAAGGAAGCGAACCATGTCTTCTTCTTTGCTGATCTCCTTTAAACGCTCCTCGCTGCATTCCTAACAGACACAGAGAGGAGGAATATTGAAAGAAGGTTGTGGGAGGTCTGATGGCATTGAGATAAATGTACAATTTTATTTAGTTTTTATTAATCATGCTATGCAGGCTGGCTGAGTCAAAATGTACAACTGAAGGACACGAGCAGGTTGACAAAAGGGCGCCCTCTGTTTCTTTACAGTTAAGCCCAAAATTAGTCATACCCTTGGCTGATTAAGATTTGAAATTATTTTCACCAAACCAAGAACTAAAACTTAATTTTAAAGCAAAAATCATTTGATAAAGAGTAACTTTGTGTTTCATTGCGAAGCTGTCCAATAAATCCTTTTCAAGGATAAAAAATATGACTGTTTTAGGATTTTGGGTTTACCTCCAAGTTCAGCAGAACTTTATCATCTGTCTTAGAGCAAGACATATGCAGGTCCTTGGTGACTGATAAGAGTACAACCATGCAGTCAGCACTGGAATTGGGGGGAGGTCCGTAGCTGGTCATTTCAAAGCTCACTGGATAGAAGAAAACAAAGACTGAGGGTTATTAATGCAGAAACTTTTACTGCAAATCTCAGGGAAGTGAAAAAGTTTGTTTGCATAATTTATCTGAAATAAACAACAAAATATGGATAGGCATTCGCACATCTTCCTCAATACTCTGGAGAAGCACCCTCAGCAGCAATCATGGCCTCAGATATTCTTGGGCATGCCTCTACCAGCTTGGCGCATCTGTTTTCAGGTATTTTCTCCTGTTTTCTGCAGATCCTCCTAAAGTCAGTCAGACTGGATGGTCACCAATGCTGGGAAGCCACCATTAGCTATTTCCAGAGATGTTCATTTGGAATTAAGTTCAGGATCTTGTTGGACCGCTCAAGAACATTCTTATGCTGCTCCTCCAGCAGCTCCTTTGCTATGTTGGCTGGATGGGTCTATGTCTGCTAGTTGCAGAGGTGTCTGGGTTCCAGAGCCCTCTGGAGCAGGTTTTCCTTATATTTGCCTGGTGTTGTATTTGCGCGGTGTGGACAAGTCATCCAGCAGCTGCTAAATAAAAATATCCCCACAGCATAATACTCCCACCTCCTTGCCTCGCAGTACGTACGGCAAAAACCAGGTGATGGGCAAATGCCCGTGCTCCTCCAGAAATGGCATTAGGTGTTCTGATCAAAATGTAGTTTTCTTCTGGTCTGACTGCCTCTAAGGTTTATTTCAGCAAAATCTAAGCAGGCTGCTATCTTGATCTAATCTGCTATGAGAGCATATCTCATGTTCAACCCTGACTGCTGTCTCAGTTCCACAGAATGATGCTGCCACCACTGCACTCCACTCTAGGCATGGTGTTGACCAGGTTATAATCAGAGCTTTGTTGCTTCCAGACATGATGCCTGGTATTCAGGCAGCACAAATAAATCTCCTTCTCCTCCTGTGGTGAGATAGTCCTTAAGGTGGCTTCTGGGAACTGCAGACAGGCTGACATGTGCATTTTACGGAGGAGGGGCTTCTCTGTGGCCACTCTGCCATCCAGGCCTTATGGTAGGTTTTCAATGATGAGTAACCCATTGATTTACAAATGCATCACTGGGTTTGTCTGAACCTTTAAAAACAAATCTCACTCTATAAGCAAAAGTAGCTTAATTTGCAAGTACTCAAAGAAATCTGTTTGTGGTCTTTCGTTACCTTTGCAATCACCGTATCCGCCTTTTAGAATGACGGCCTGCAGCTTTGACCGCTTTAGATTAAGGATGAAATCTTTCTGGTTTTTATCACACAGCGTCAGCTGTTTCCAGCAGCTGAAACGCTGAAAGGAGTTCCAGCATTTGTGAAAAACGGTTTCTGTGGAGAGAAAGACGACACGCTCTTAGTAGCTTTCACAAGATGGGCGTATTTTTCATTTTCCCACAATTTAAGGGCTTCCCCTGTGGTGGTGAATGGGGTTTGATCCATCATATTGTTAAATGCAGTACTTTATATCTCTGCAAAAGTAACATATATCACTGCAAAAAGAGGATCTGTCCGCCTCATCTAAATGTAATGTCTTGTGGCTGGTTGGATTCTGAAACCTCCAAACATCCTGTTAAAATGCAGTTTATGAAAATGTTGCAGGAGTATTACTACCTACCTTCCACCACACAGTCCATGATGGCGCTGCAGAGCTCATAATCGCTGTCAAACTGAGACAGGGACTTTTTCAGCCTGTTCGCAGCCAGCACCAGGTTAGCTACACTTTTCATGGTCTTCCTGTTGTGGGTAACCCTCAGGTCCAGGTCACTGCTGAGCTCAAAGATCTCAGTCCTTACATCCTGCAGAAAAGAGCAAATACAAACCACACCAGCATTACCTTCTGTTTTGAAGCACCGCTTTCACTTCACCGCAGATTTGAAACAAATTGACACAGGTGAACATCCAGGGAACTGATGTGGATATAGTGGACTTTTATAAGTATCTGGGTGTTCACCTGAACAATAAGATGGAATTAAGTCTTTTGGAGTGTGTGGGGCGCTACTGAAGACCTTCTTTGACTCTGTGGTGGCATCAGCCACTTTCTATGGTGTGGTCTGTTGGAGCAGCAGCTTATCTGTAGCTGAGAGGAAGCGGCTGGATAAACTCATTAGGAGACCAGCTCTGTCCTGGGATGCCCCCTGGACCCAGAGCAGGTGGTGGGAGACAGGAGGACTGTAAGAAAAATCACATCACTGGTGGACAATGTCTCCCACCCCATGCAAGGAGCTCGAGAGCTCCTTCAGTGACAGACTGCTGCATCCTAGATGCTCCAAGGAACATTTCCGCAAGTCCTTCGTCCCGGCTGCTGCCAGACTTTATAATCTCAGCTGCTCCCAACAGACATTGTAACTGTTTACATCATGTAAATGGTTGCACAGGTTCTGATCCAACCATTAATTATTTACACTGTTCCCAGGTGCTGAGGTAACTTGCACACACCTTATCTACTTCGGGATGCTGCTGTAATATTATGCATATTGCATATTCTATGAATGTGTTCTAATCGGGTAACACCTTTCTCCTGCCAAGATATAAAGTTGTCATTCTGAAAGATCTTTGGTAGCTGTCCATTTCCCCATAAAGGGGTTTTAGGGGAAAGAAAGCATTCTATTTTATACATTTTATGAAGCTTGTAACTAATTTGGATTCATTGGATGATTAAATGAATATGGGTTGCAGTTTAAATTTAATTTTTTTCATATTTATACAATACATTTATTGATGTATCCTCTTTCATCTCTATTGTCTCAATATTGAGCCATGAGGGAGAAGTCATCTCAAACATCTCTGCTAAGAACCTAAATTGAGCAGCATAATAGTACATCTGAAAATTAGGTGAGCTTCCAACCTCCATCCTCATATTCCGCTGATAATTTATCCATACTTAGTCTTGCACTGCCAAATACATTTTTTTTTTCAAGAGAGGAAAAGAATGCTATTGGGACATGTATTGGAAGTGACTAAAACATGTAGAAACCTAGGGAGGATATTCATTTCTATGACACTGATTCTACCAAATAATGTAAGAGGTAGTCTGACAGGATTTCTGAAGTGTATTTAGTTTAATGAAACCTTAAAGCTCACCGATTCAATGCTTCATCTTTCCTAAAAGGTGATTCAGTTAAAGTGAACTTGGTGATGTTTACCTTAATGTCTTCAGTATGTAATAAAGTAAAATGGTCTAAATAAACAATTGTTTATTTTACAAATAGGTTTGATTATGGGAAATTTGAACTGATATCCCTAAAGAAACCTTTAAATCCTTGCATTCTGTCAGTCGGTCAGCATGTTTTTAAGGAATCCCTCCTCCTCCCTCCAACTATCAACCCTGATGGTGGACAGTTTGGTCTCGTTGTGTGCACAGTGCTGAAGCTGGATCAGGTAAAGCAAAGGAGCAGATCTGTCTGAGGAGCTCAGAAAGAAGATTCTAGAGATACATAAAAGTGAAGGCCGAAATAACAGCTTCATGATGTGGTCATATTAGTATCAAAAATTAAAAGTCCATGGGACTGTAGCCAACTTCCCTGTAGCGGGTGAAAAAGAAACAAAACCCGATGTTGATCCGACAGACAGTGCTAATTGTAGAAAAAGAGCAGAAGACACGACTCAAAACCATTCAAACCGGGAGCATTTTGTACTATGATGAGCCATGGAAGACTCCACATTTGACAGAAAAACACAAAAAGAGAGATTATCACTGACCAAAATGCTGGCTGATAAACCCCAGCCATTCTGGGAGAATTTCCTTTGGGCTGACTCACGACAGTCCAAAGGAAATAGCAAAGCCTCAAGACTACCAAGGCTTCCTGAAGCCAAACATACTCTACAGACTCTGAAAGCTCCACCTCAGTCCCAGGTCCCAGGTTCTCCAAGAGGATAATAAGCCAGAACAAAAATGGCTTAGAATGAGACACTGGACTGTTCAGAAATGGCCTTTAATGACCCCTCCTATCAGAATCCTTCTGAACAAACATGGGTAGATCTGAAAACGGCCGAGTGGAGACTTCACCCTTCAATCCTGACACAGCTGGAGCTGATTTCCCAGGAAGATGGAGCTACCTTTTACGTTTGCAAAGGCAGACGTCTCATTGTGAAGGACAGAGATTGCTTGTTGGCAGGGAGTGCTGCAGAAGGTGCTGCCACACAGTAGCAAATAAAGGGTACTTTTTTTCTTGTTCATTCCATTTTCTTATGGGTAAGTATGAAATATTAAGGTGAAGGACAGTTAGTAGCACTGTTGCCTTGCAACAAGAAGGTCCTGGGTTTAAATCTGTTCATGGTGTCTTTCTGCATAGTTAGAATGTGCTCCCAGAGTATGCATGGGTTCTCTCTGGGTATTCCTTTCCCCTCCCACTGTCCAGATACGCGACTGAGGTTAACTGGTCTCTCTAAACTTCCCTTAGGTGTGAGCGCGTGTGTGGATGGCCTGTGATTGACCGGCGATCTGTCCAAGGTTTACAGCAAAAGCCTTACATTAAGTAAGTCTTAGTGTGGCCATCAATGCTGCTACACACTACATAGAATAGTTATAAAAGACAAATCTTACCTCCAAGTCACTGAAGGGAAATGTGTACTCAGCTGAGCTAATGGCAAAAAAAAAGACATCAAATATGTTAGTGAGGCATCGTACTTCACGTCAGCACAACATCCAGTTTACTATTCAGTCTGGTTTATACATCATTTGG